>NW_026705134.1:927500-1193713 GCF_029867415.1 Vicia villosa | reverse complement strand
GTGCCGATCTTCAAACTGTTGAAGAAAGATCAAGTGGAAAGGTGGAATGACAAATGCCAGTTAGCCTTTGACAAAATCAAAGAACATCTCCAAAAACCTCCAATCTTGTTGCCACCTGTGGAAGGCAGACCTCTGATAATGTACCTAACTGTGTTAGAAGACTCAATGGGATGTGTACTAGGACAACATGACGAATCCGGCCGAAAGGAGCACGCAATCTACTATCTTAGCAAAAAGTTTACCGATTGTGAAACAAGATACTCACTACTCGAAAAAACTTGTTGTGCCTTAGCTTGGGCAGCTCGCCGACTAAGACAGTACATGCTAAATCACACCACTTTCCTAATCTCCAAGATGGATCCCATCAAATACGTGTTCGAAAAACCTGCTCTCTGGAAGAATAGCGAGATGGCAAATGATCTTAACAGAATATGACATTCAATACACTTCACAAAAAGCAATCAAAGGAAGTGTGGTGGCTGATCATCTGGCTCATCAAGCAGTAGATGATTATCAAGCATTGAACTATGACTTCCCGGACGAAGACATTATGCTAGTCAATGACTACAAACAGTCAGGACCAGAAGAAGGACCGGAGCCAGGATCCCGGTGGACTATGGTTTTTGACGGAGCTTCTAATGCACTTGGCAATGGCATCGGAGCTGTGATCATTTCCCCCACAGGAGGTCATACACCATTTACTGCCAGGTTATGCTTCAATTGCACTAACAATATAGCCGAATACGAAGCATGTATTCTGGGTCTCAAAGCTGCAATCGATCTAAGAATCAAATTCCTGGAAGTCTACGGAGACTCGGCCTTGGTAATCTACCAAGTCAAAGCGGAATGGGACACGAAGCACCCGAATCTAATTCCTTACAAAGAATATGTGCTGAATTTGATTCCTTACTTCGAAGAAATCACTTTCGAACACATCCCACGCGGGGAAAATCAACTAGCTGATGCTTTAGCTACCATGTCATCCATGTTCAAAGTCAGGTGGGACAACGAGGCGCCTATGATCACCATTTACAGGCAAGATGAACCATCCTATTGCAATGAGATCAATACCGAAGGAACCGAGGAAAAACCATGGTTCCATGAAGTAAAAAGATATCTCGAAGCTCAGGAGTACCCTGAAGGGGCATCCATTAACGACAGAAAGTTTCTAAGGAGATTTGCTGCCAAATTCTTTCTAAGCAATGGAACCCTATACAAACGCAACCATGACTCGACTTTACTTCGCTGTGTAAACAAGAAGGAAGCGGAACAGATCATGGAAGAAATACACGATGGTACCTTCGGTACTCATTCCAGTGGACATACAATGGCTAAAAAGATCCTGAGAGCAGGTTATTACTGGTCTACCATGGAAATAGACTGCCATCATCATTCCCAAACATGTCACAAATGCCAGATATATGCTGACAAAGTACATGTACCTCCAGTTCCATTAAGCGTCCTGACGGCTCCTTTGCCTTTTGCAATGTGGGGTATTGATATGATTGGAGAAATCAAACCTACTGCCTCCAACGGACATCGCTTTATCCTGGTCGCTATTGACTACTTCACAAAGTGGGTAGAAGCAGCTTCGTTTGCTTCT
The DNA here is from genome assembly GCF_029867415.1 of Vicia villosa. Taxonomy (NCBI): domain Eukaryota; kingdom Viridiplantae; phylum Streptophyta; class Magnoliopsida; order Fabales; family Fabaceae; genus Vicia; species Vicia villosa. Next base: position 1,192,110 of record NW_026705134.1, on the reverse strand, counting down.
GTCACCAAAAATGTGGTGGCCCGGTTCATCAAATACAATCTCATTTGTCGGTATGGCATCCCTGAACGGATTATCACGGACAATGGCACGAATCTAAACAACAGAATGATTACTGAACTTTGCACACAGTTCAAGATCAAACATCATAATTCTTCTCCATATCGACCAAAGATGAACGGCGCGGTGGAAGCTGCCAACAAGAACATCAAGAAAATCATACAAAAAATGACAGTAACCTACAAAGACTGGCATGAGATGTTACCTTTTGCTCTTCATGGTTATCGCACATCTGCGCGTACTTCAACAGGGGCAACTCCATTTTCCTTAGTCTATGGTATGGAGGCAGTTCTTCCAATTGAAATTCAGATTCCTTCCCTAAGGATAATGAAAGAAGCCAATCTAGACGAAGACGATTGGATTCAAACACGAATGGACCAGATAAACTTGATTGATGAGAAAAGGCTCGCAGCTATTTGTCATGGTAAGCTATACCAAAAGCGTATGATCAAAGCCTTCAACAAAAAAGTCAAAAGTCAAGCATACCAAACTGGTGGCTTGGTTGTCAAACGCATCATCTTACCACAAGGTGATCCCAGAGGCAAATGGACTCCCACCTACGAGGGACCATTCATAATCAAGAAAATATTCTCCGGCGGCGCCATGTTGCTTACCACCATGGATGGCGAGGATTTCCCACATCCTGTGAATGCTGACATAGTCAAAAAATACTTCTCTTAAAAAGAAAGAAAAACAGCTCGCTAAGTTGAAAACCTGAAAGGGCAACTTAGGCAAAAAATGAGCGTCTCGGTGGATTGAAAACCCGAAAGGGCGGTCCAGGCAAAAGTTAGAGACTAAACAATAAATCCCGGTAGGCTGAAAACCTGAAAGGGCGGCCTAGGCAAAAGTTAGGGAATGAAACATACAACTGTGTTCCGTTCAGCTGCCTAATCACCGTCAAGATTCAACACCTCAAAGACACCGATCAGTCCAATCACTTTCTTCCAACAAGTGAGGGATGAGATGCTCGAAGACAGATTGGCAATAGCAGAATTGAAACTTGACTGGATCGTTCTCACATAGCTATTTATCTTCATAAATATTTTCCAAAACTTTCTGACAATTTCCTACTTCTAGGATTGTTGTCTCCCTGTGCTAACCCGCCTATCATGGCTCTTTTCAATGCAGCTCTTTCAAAAAACCACTATTTTCATTTTTTCTGTTTAAATGCGTAAGCGTCCCAATGATAAATTTGAATGAACATATGCATTCGAATATGATTGATGTTTACCAGGAAAAACAGGAATGGCATTCAGGAAATGTCCCGATCATCTGGACATTATCCCATCAGAAGAAAATTCCCAAGGGAAACACATTTCTCAGCAAATTCCTCAAAAAGATTTTCTCTTCAAAATAAGTCTTATTCCCCAGCAGGGTTGTTCCAGATTACTATCTTCAGAAGGTGTGATCCCCGCACCCGGACTTGGTCAGATAGTGCATCGGAGGATTATGCATCTTCCTCATTCCCATTTGAAACGGCATCAGAACTTCCAGTTACCTTTGATTCCCCAAGCAGTAGTCAAAGATCCTTCAACAGGATACCCGGGTTCTCAAAGAATTTCCCCAGACGAGGGTACTCAAACAAGACAAAAGATCATCAACGATCACAATACATTCATAACCAGCTGACTAGTGGGAATTTATTTTTTCCAACTAGAAGCTTGACACATATCACATTCACATATCACATTCACATTCACATTAACATTCATACATCATACATTCATACATCATATTCATGCGCATATTCATACACAACATAACATGCATATTTCTCCGGGAATATCTCACATTTACATGCATCATAAATATTGCATATCACTAACTTGATTTTTCAGGTAGGCAGATATCTTCAACAAAGATGTTCTCAATCACATGCCGTGTTCACCTGAATTCCATGAACGGTTCTCTCAGATATAATCAAGCCAAAGGTTCATTCTGATCACTCATCAAACTCAAAAACAAGCATTGCAGATCTAAAGCGATACCTCAGACGGTTCCAGAACGATCTAGCATCACAGATCAAAGTCGATACCTCAGACGGTTCCAGAACGATCTAGCATCACATATCTAAGGCGATACCTCAGACGGTTCCAGAACGATCTAACATTGCAGATCTAAAGCGATACCTCAGACGGTTCCAAAACGATCTAGCATCACAGATCTAAAGCGATACCTCAGACGGTTCCAAAACGATCTAACATTGCAGATCTAAAGCGATACCTCAAACGGTTCCACAATGATCAACTTTCAAAATCTAAAGCGGAAAAACTTTGGACAAGTTCCGTAACGATTATCTTCCAAGACTTAAAGCGGTAACCTTGGACGGTTCCAAAATAGTCAACACAAAGACTTTCAAATCCTTCATCAAGATATAATCAATGGATTCATTCTGATGAACAAACCATCAACCCATTCACCAGGTGGCATCTGAAAGCCCATCTCAGGTAATGTTTCAATCTGCCAACAACATTTCGCAGACGATATTCAAATGCAACTTCCAACATCTCTTCTGATCAAGGTAAGTGCAAATTTTCAGGGCATCTAAATATTCAATCATCTTCTACCTTCAGATTTCAGACAATCTCTTCAGGTTTAAGAAGATTGAATAGGGGCAACTGTTATACCCCAAAATTTGCCCACATATTTTTCAAGAAAACTCCAATCTGAAAATTAAGAGTCTCATATAATCATGGATTTTTATTTCAACAAATATCCTGACATATGAAATACTTAGCTTTTAGAATTTTTCTTATACAGTAATTTGGCTTGCAGTTGAATTTATTCTAACGCAAACGCAAAATACTGTTTATTACTTCACACATGCTATTTATTTATTTACAGATAAATAGTACTGACACAATTGGTGCAGAGTTAAATCTTTTTGCAGGCGCAGAATCAGGAAACTCAGACTGTACTGGTAACAAGTAGATTATTATTATCTTTTGTTTCCCACTAATTTTTGTACTATACTCCATTATTTTCAAAAATCTTTTCAAATCTCTTTTTCAAAAATCAAATCTCTCTTTTTCCCAACACTATCTCCACTTTCTTTCAAATCTCATTTCCACTCAAATTTTTTCCTTTTGTACGGAATCACATCATTCCCCAACGTCTCTATCCTTCTTTCCATTCTATAAATACCTCTCATTTTCTTCCATAAAATCTCACATCAAATTCCAACTCATCTTTCAAATTCCTATCTCATATCTATTTTTTCTTCTTCCCTGACAAGAATGGCAAAGTGGATAGAGACACTACTTCTTACAGTCATCACCATTGCTACGGTGATCATGACTTTCTTCTGCCTGCATAGTCCTGAAGAGTGTGGACTTGCAATGGTTATGCTCCCAATCATCTACATGTTATTGTTCATAGCATGGGTCATTAATCGTCATTCTTAAAATTTGCCGTATTTCTTATCTCTTAAATGTACCGTTCATTCGTCGTACTGTTCAATATAGTATGTGATATTTGTACTGTCAGTATTAAATGTTGTACTATTTGTCATAATATTTCTTAATTACTAAGATAATATTTTGTGTGTTTTCTGCCAGTCAAATATTCCTATTTCTGTGCATTAAATGATTTTCAGGGTTATTATCGGTAATTTTGCCCGCATACCGTAAATATTAGTTATTTATTATGTCTGTACAAGTCATGTAAATAAACTTTCATTTTTGCATTAAAAGGAAAATGCATGGATAAATGGTAGCTTACAAATCAAGCATGACTCACCCCAAAGAATCTTCATCTTTCTGCAGAGAAGTAAAGGGGAGGGCAGGTGCATTGAAGGCAAGGTGACTTGGTCAAGAATTCAAGCTTTTTTAATATTAAAGAATGCAAAGTTTCAACAAAGGCAACTAGCTGCAAGTTAGCTTCAATTCTAAGCACACATAGCTTATAAATAAGCTATCATAGTTCAGTAACAAAGGAGACACGAGTTCAGAAGCATCCATAATCATATTGCATACTTGTAACCACTTGTAATTTTCAAAGAAACTTGAAATTCGAATTTTAAGTTTCAGTCCATTTCAATATAAAATAAACATTCAAACATCATCTCTGAGCTACACTGAAACAATTCCAATCATTTCCAAGTCCTAAACTTCATTGAATCAAGCTATATAAGCCACGGTTTGTTCAAACTAAAACCAACATATATCTCATAACTCACACATATTTAACAAGATGTAGATGCATAATTGTGTTTGGTTTGAAGTTCTGGTCGTTTCTGGAGCTTCAATTGGATTTTAATGGCCGTTTGTAGCATATACCATTTTAGGGTTCTTCAACTCAAAATTAGGGCTTTCTGAAATAGGCAAAATTAGAGGTCCTAATTAGCACCATTGAATTCGCATGGATTAAACGAATCAAACTGATAGGTCGCGCCAAATTTATTTATGCGTTTACCCCTATTCGTTATTTTGCAGGTTTAAGGTTCATCAACTACAGCGCTTGTTTCATAAAAGCGCTGTAAAAACCCCTGGCTGAAGGTTGAAGACGATGAGGTGTCTCCCCCTCATTGGTTCAGAAGCGCGCGCGTGTTTTTTTAAATTCTCTCTGATTCTGTGCTTTGCAGGTGTATCTTCTGCCACGTGCCTCAATTTCTGGACCCTCTGATTTCATTTAATGAATCATCCAATGATCCAGATCACGCGTGCACACCATGCTCCCTCACAAATTACCACACAGGATGAGTATCCTTTTATTTTCTATTTTATTTTCTATTTTATTTTAATTTCTTTGTTAAATTAATTAAAAATATTTTTAAAAATCCAAAAAATACACAAAAAATATTTTTAGACTTCTAAAATAATATATTATTTTCTGAAATAAAAATATTTTACTTTTCTTCAAAATTCCAATATTTTGCATAATTAATTAGTATATATTTATATATTTGCTTTTTAATTATTCTAATCAATCAAAAAATCATAAAAAAAATTGTTCTTTATATAAAATATTGTTTATATATTATAAACTATTTTTGTACATATTTTGAATAATTTTATTTTTAAGTTTTTAATTATTTGTATAATTATTTGCATAATTATGTTTTAATTAACTCAAATCAATTTCAGAAAAACCAAAAAAATTAGTTTTGTTTTAAAATCAATTGACAAATATTTTGTACATATTTTTTAACTTATTTCTAGGTTTAAATCTATTTTCATCTTTTTTCTTCATTTTTAACCACATATGAGCAATTTCAGAGCAATCAAAAAAATGATCGACAAACAATTGAGCTAAGCAAACTTAAGAGCCCATGGATAACCATGGATACAAAGGGTGCTAACACCTTCCCTTTGTATAACCTACCCCCTTACCCAGAATTTCTTAAAGGTCTTTTTTCTGTGTCTTTTATAAACCTTTCCTTAATTGGATAAAATAAAAGGTCGGTGGCGACTCTGTGATATTTTCAGAAATGCGAAAGCATTAAGCGATAAAAAAGAGTCAGTTCACGTATCTCTACATATCAGAGGTATGGCCCGGAATTAAAAAATCGGAGGTCCACAGTTACCAATTTTAATTGATAGATTCAATTATCACTAATAACGAATAAAAGTATTTTTTAGGAATTTTAATAATTTAATTTGTATCGTTATCCCTCGTAATCGATTAATTTGATTAAAAAGAATAATGAATTGAAGTGAGAAAATATATAAGTTAATCATCGCAACCAATAAGAATGGTTGAAACCATTTAACTAAATAAAATTTATTTATATTTTAATTAAATAAACATTTTAATTAAAATTGATTATTGACCATTGTGATAAATCGATTTAATCGGGACAAACAATAAATTGGAATTTTAATATTACCATCATATATTAATTTATTTTTAAAAAATAATTTATTATCATATAAAAAAGAAATTAAATAAAACAAATAAATCAATTAAAATTATTTTAGTTTATTAAGGTTAGGATTCAATATGGCAAGCTGGGAGACTTATAGTATAGGGATTATTTCTGGGTCATTGGACCTGGCTGAGTGGTGGATTGAAGGGTTAAATCTGGGGGTATATGGTGAGGCCTATATACATGTGCGCATGAGATGATGAAGTGAAATCCTAAAAAAAATAGGAAAAGGGCCAGGGATCGAACCCTGGACCCTTGGGACCAACACACGCGCCTCTCACCAACTGAGCCAATATCACTATCTGAAATATGTACGCACTCAGAACAATATATAAAAACCAAATTCCATAATCCGATCAAACGCGCGCGAAGTTTGAGTTGGCAAACCAGGTGATGACACCTCATCGTCTTCCCAAACAAAATTGCAAAAAGACCTGTAAAATTAGCTATGAATTGGCTACGAAACCGTTTGTAGCAACCAGACCTGAAAAAATAACGATTTGCACATACACACAAATAAATATGGCGCGACCTATCAATCCTCTTCGTCTCCCTCACGCGAACTCAACCCAACCCTTGTTTTGATCTAATTGTACCCCTAACATAAATCCCTAATTTGAACCCTAAAAACCTTGCTCGGCCTTCAATGGTTGATCAACATATAATGCCCAGAAATCCAATTATTTATGTACACACGTTCACAGCCATCACACAAATCATAATACACAAACAAATTAACATATGGATGCTTAAATCATGCCGATCGATTCAAAGTTTAGAAAGACCTACCTCGGCTTATAGAAGATTGTTCTGGGGGTGTTGATGTTATGCAAGGGTCTAGGTAGCTTCATAGTGATCCCACGAACGTAATGCAATCCTCCAATCCTTTTGAAAAGCTCCCAATCTCTAAAACCGAGTTTGAGTTTTCTTAAAGATTTTTGTGTGCGTGAATATGCTTTCTTTGCAAAATTTCCAACCCCTCTTGCATTGGCCTCTCTTCTCTACTTATAGAGGAATGATATAGGTTAAAACAAAAGTCCAAATATCTCTTAAATCCAATCTTGCTAAACTTTGGAAAATTGATTTAGGACTTGAATATAAACCTTCTATATTTGCCCAATCTTGCACCAATATTTCCCAATCATTTATGCACGAAAATTATATTGTACTTTGCAATAAATATTGATTGGATTTGATCAATATGAATCCTTTCACTCAATATTTGATTTTCTTTTCCATTATATCACTTTAAATTATTTTTAAATGAAATAAAAAATATATAAAATCAAATAAAGGGCTAAAATTCGTGGCATATGGTTTGGATAACCTAAATGACTTGTGGACCAAGTTTAAGTCATAAAAGTATAGGCCCATTTACAAGAAATCCAATTTGAACCTCCTTTATTTCACATCTTATCCTCCAAAAGTACCCATCTTTGACCAAGCATATCTCACTCAATTTTTAAGCTATGAATGAGTTTTTAGGACTTTTTGGAAACCTCAAGATGTCCTCTATAAGCAACTTTAGAACTTATTTTCCATTTGGATCATTTTTCTTGATCATATCCTCTTTGGCAAAAAATTGCTTTTGAATGATGTTTGAGAAAGACCTGCAATCTTTTGTATCATATCTTCCAAATGAAGCTTTTCTAGCCTTGGCTTGTGGGACACAAAGTTGTAGAGAATCCAATTTCCTTCAAAATAGGCTTTGAGTGGGTAATTTTTTATGTTCCATGTGAAAGTTATGGCCAGTCAAAGTTGAGTTGACTTTCTCCTAAAGAAACCCTAATTTGAACCTGTTTGCATTTGTTCATTTCTGAGTTTCTATTGATGGATCATGATCAACCTTTGATCAAATGATGGATATAACCTCAAATACTTGATGTTGACCAAAATTGAGAGGTTTTGACTGTGCTTTGATTATGGTTGACTTTCATCATAGGCCATGGAGATCTTGACCAGGGATCTTGTCTTGTTGATTCTCTCAGGAGAGTACCAAACCCTAGCTTTTGGAGACTCTTGCTCAGGAGAATGACTGGATGAATCTCTTGAACTTTGAATCATTGTGAATGGAATATAGAAGGCAAATTTTGGGGTATGACAACTTCAAGTAAATTTTTTAATTATTAAATATATTTTTTGAACCATACTTTAAGAATATATATAATAATAATAAAATTGACACAAGAAGAATATATATTTATTGCCACAATCTTAAATCTATTAGCTATTAAAAATTGACACAATATTAATAATTAAAATAATAATAATCATAACAATAACAATAACAATAATAATAATAATTATAATAATAATCATAACAAAAATAATATTAATAATAATTAAAATAATAGATATACCATTATTTTTATATAACATTCTTTTTTTCTAACAATATTATTAAAATCATCTTTCTAACTACTATTAATATGCTATCAGATACGATTTTTATTAACCTCAAAGGGTTGGCTCAAGTGACAAATGAGCTTTCTCCAAAAAAGGACGGAACCGGCTAGTACCCGGGTTCGATCCCGACTGGAGTCAAAAACGCCCTGGGGCCACGGTGCCGTCGCCTCCGAGCCCGGGTCCGGATTAGTCACGTGGGGCCCCATGTTTGGAACAAAATCAGTTACAATATTTTTAATTAATAGGATGATTTGTCTTCCAATCACTTCATTCCTTATTTAATCCATTTGTATTTATTATATTGTCTAGATGATGTACTATAAATAGGATAAATCTCATTGTATACGATTACACCGATGAATTAATATAGAATCATTCTATCTTTCTCTCTTCTCTTTTATCTTCTTTCTCCTTACTTTATAACATGTTATCAGCACGAAACTCTGAGACTTAGAAAGTAGTATTATTTACTTTATTTTTCTTTCATATTTAATATATTTTCTATGTGTTATTTATAAATATATTTATTAGAAAATGAAAAAGAAAATTAGTGATGATTTTCATGCATCTATGATAGTTTGCATGAACAATGTTAAAGTATCCCTGAAGGATAGCAAAACAAATTATTAATATAGTTTCTGAAGAACTTGTTAAAGCATCCCTGAAGGATAGCAAAACAAATTATTAATATAGTTCCCGAAGAACTTATTAAGCATCCCTTTTTTTTTGAAATAATGAAGATATATTATATCAAAAAAACAGTTCATACAAAGCGACCCGGAGGTCCAGTTAACCAAAACGGACTAAACCACCTACAATAGTATTGGAGCTAAGTACCCACGAAATTTGACTTTACTCCACCCACAATTAACAATCCTATCAATGATATTATGCCCAATCAGAATTCTATCAGTCACCCTTCCAAAAGTAGAGCAATTCTTGTGGTTCCACACTCCATAAATTTTTTCAGCAGCTGCCAAATTTAAGGAGATTTGATCGATGAGATTTGCCTTTGCAGTGTTGAATCAGCCATTGCAATTCATAGTTCCAACCTGCTGGCCTATGTCTAATACCGGCCCAATCCAGAATATGAGACAAAATAGCACGTGTTTCACTGCATTGAAATAGAATGTGGTCAATTGTCTCCACTTGAGCACAATAACAGCAGGTATCATAGTGCACAAAACCAAATCGTTTTAATCTGCTCCTTATAGCCAACTTCCTATGACATGCTAACCACATGATGAAGAGAGCTCTAGGACTCGCAACATTTCCATAGAAAAGTCGGTACCATGGCACCAGAGGTTCATTTGCCAGCATCTGTTTATAGACACTCCTAGTTCTGAAATTCTGTATCTGTTCCCAATCCTGCATACCGGCAACAACAGTTCTTTGTCTAAGGATGGCCTTGAAAATTCAGGAGTGATAAGCTTTCTCCTCTACCTGGAAAATCGTGTTATCCTTCAAATAATAACTACTTATCCATCTAACCCACAGGTTATCCTTTTTGCCACTTAAGCTCCAAAGTAGTTTCATCATTGCAATGTCATTGCAAACCTGTAAATCAAGCACATTCAAGCCACCAGCCTTGCGAGGTTTACAAATAGTTTGCCAAGCAACCAAGCTTCTCCTCTTAACAGTAGCTCCGCCTGTCCAGATGAACGATCTGCAGATGGCATTAATATGGTTAATAATCTGTTTCGGAAGAGGGAGGCATTGAAGCCAATAACTAGCTGTAGCAAAGCATACACTTTTCACCAATTGGACCTTTCCGACATAACTAAGGATTTTACTACTCCAGTGTGTAATTCGAGCCACGGTCTTTTCTATAAGGGGCATGTATTGGTGGACCTCTAGCCTTCTGCTGGTCATAGGAATTCCCAAATATTTAAAAGTTAGGGCACCTTCCTGAAATGCAGTTAGCATTTTGATCCCGTTTCTCGTATCATAATCCACTCCACCAAAATACAGTTTACACTTGCTAGGGTTGACAATCAGACCTGTTGAGGAGGAAAATTGTTGTAACACTTTTAAAACAGCATCAATAGAAGCTACATCACCTTTAGAGAAGATCAACACATCATCTGCAAAGTATATATGAGTCAAGCGAATGGCTTTACATTTGCTATGGTACCTATACTCAAGCTGCGTGTCCAACTTACAAAGGAGCCTATTCAGGTACTCCATCATGATGACAAAGAGAAGGGGGAAAGGGGGTCCCCCTGACGAATCCCTCTGTTGGCTTGCATCAGTTTTGTGTAGTTCCCATTTACATTGAACATGTATGACACAGACCTAACAGTTAGCATAATCCATTGGATGAATTTATGTGGCAGGCCTATCTCCTCTATAACAGTTTCCAAAGCTCCCCAATCCACCATATCTTACGCTTTTTGTAGATCAAGCTGCAGCATACATCTAGGTGTGCCTCCCTTCGTCGAGTATCCTCTTAAAAGTTCATATGTGAGCAATATATGATTGTGTATTTGCTGATGAGGGATAAAAGTTGTCTGGCTCTGGCTAACCACATTTCCAATCACACTAGCCAATCTTCTAGTCATGATCCTGGATATGATCTTGTAAAGAGTGATGCACCCTTCAATGGGTTTGTAATCTCTAATAGTTCTGGCCTCATCACTTTTGGGAATCAAGGTAACAATAGTACAGTTTGCTGCTTTGTACAATCTTCCATTCTCAAAGAAATCCCATACGGCTCTCAGCACATCAAACTTGATAGTTTCCCAGCTAGCCTTAAAGAACTTTGCACCAAACCCATCTATACCAGGGGATTTGAGACCTCCTATACAATTTAAGGCCATAGTAACCTCATCATCACTAACAGGAAGGATAAGCTTTGCTCTCTGCTCAAAGTTTAGTTGTGGACCAGTCCTCATAGCCATGACATCCACATTATAGATATTAGTAGCAGCAGTGCCTATCAAGCTTCCATAAAAATCCACCACAATCTGTTCTATAGAATATTGTGAAGTAACCTCAGTTCCATCTTCCTTTTGCAAAATAAGAATGCCTTTGGCCTTTTGTTTTGACTTCAAGGAAGCATGAAAGTAGGAATTGTTCCCATCTCCTAATCTCAGCCACTCTATTTTAGTCTTTTGCCTCAAAACCTTTTCTTCCAAAGCATTGAGATTAATCAGCCTGTTAGTGAGCTTTTGTACTTTCAGCATACCTTCTTTATCCATTAAGTTTGCATTCAGATCCTGCTGAGAAACATTCAAATCCTCCCTACTCTTTAGGATATCCTAACTTAAAGAATTGATAGGTTTGTTCAAAGTCCTCATAACCTTCTACAACCTCTTCAATTTCTCCTATACAATATACATAGGGCTGCCAGAGATGGGAATGTTCCAATTTTCCTGAACTGTTGCAGTGTAGCCATTCATTTCCACCACACAGTTGTAGAATTTGAAATGAGGCTTCGTAGTCTTTGCTTTATCTTTGTTCCTAAGCCAAGGCAAGGCATGGTCAAAGATGCCCGAGTGTCGTATCTGCAAAATAGTGTCCATGTTCAGTTGGAACCAGCTTGTATTTTCCATCACTTTATCTATCCTATAATAGATGGCTTTCTCCACCTGTTTATTCGACCAAGTAAAGTAAGGCTCTAACCCATCCATCTCACAAAGATCAGTGGACTCCGTCATATTCAAAAAGTCTTGCATCTCAGCCTGAGTAACTTTCCTTCCACCAATCATGTCTTGGAACCTGCTGACATTATTAAAATCCCCTAGTAAGACCCAAGGTCCAACTAAGTTATCATGGATCTCCTCAATTTGTTTCCATAATTGTCTTCTATTGTCTAAGTTATTGGCAGCATAAATGGCAGTCATCCAATACAGAAATTTCCCAGTTAAATCATACAGCCCACAATGAATCAATTGACTACTTCTAGAAATAAACCTCAAATCAAGTACATTATTATCTAAAGTTATCCATATTCTACCATTAGAGTGGTTGGCATAGTTATTTGCATACATACCTCCAAGTTGAAGATGCTGTCTAATATCCATTGCCTTATTTTCTTTGACTCTGGTTTCTAACAAGATAGTAATCATAGGATGAAGCTTCCTAAGGCGGGACTTAACCTCTCTAAGCATCCCAACTTTATTAAACCCCCTGCCATTCCATGAGATGATCATGATGCATAGACTTGGTAGACTAGGGGATTATTCAAGTCCCCTAGTGCATCAAAACCATTCCAGCATGTTATGATAATACTCTCCTATGCAATCTTCTTTCCTTTATCCCTGCCACTGAGTACAGTCTTTCAATTACCCCCTGAATCTTCAAGATGTATGGTTACCTGATCAATGGTAGGGGTACTCTTAACAATCACTAGCTTACTAAGTACAGGGTCAGGTGGTGTTGTTACATCATGAACGGGTTTGGTCTTAGGTTGCCACTTCTTGATAATCTTTTCCTTGCAATTATGGCCAAACTTTTGACATTTTCCACAAAACAAGGGTTTCCACTCATAGTCAATAGGTTGTTGGATTATCTTCCCTTCCATATCCTTGATGTTCACTGTGCTTCTTAGCTCTTGAGTGATATCAATTTCAACTAAAATTCGGGTATAGGAAACCTGGGCCTTACTAGCAGTACATTCATCAGTAAGTAGAGGATTTCCCAGAGCATTATCAATCTTGTTGAGACTCTTTACTCCCCACAAGTGCAGAGGTAGAGAGGAAAATTTCACCTAGATTGGCAAGGTGCGCAACATGTATTTTTTAAGATTGAACCCCGGCTGCCAATCCCCAAGAAAGAGAGGCATATGCCGCAGTGTATAGGGACCCTTCATCATCACAACATCCTTATCACCCATCAATCTGAACCTCAGAATGAAGTATCCCTCCTCGTGATACACCATCTCCGGTAATTGGACAAAGTTCCACATTCGTTCCATGTAGTGCTTCAGCATAGTCATACTATATATGTCACCTCCAAGGGCATATAGAATCAGCGCAAAATCCCAATATAATATTTCCGATTCCACATCCTTCTGCTCGATTTCAATCTCAATCTCGCCATTGACCATCTTTGGAGGAACATATTCCATAACCATCCCTTTCGTCGGATTCCGGTTATCGCTCAATACATCCACCCACAGTTTTCTTTGCTCACTCGTCTTCTTCACATCTCCATTTAGGTTTTCAGTTGGTGCAATAGTTAGGCCTTTTGCAGTAGCAGATCCCTTCCCAGTAGCAGATCCAGTCATAGAACCAGAAACTCCTTCCTCGCCGTCACTGAGTGTGACTTCCGCCGTATGTATCACAATTTCATGCTGACTTGGTGACGTCGACGCCGGTTTCTTTGGTGGTCCCCGTCCCCTCGCCATTTTCTTGAGTTAAATCCAATAATTATTAAGCATCCCTTTAGAATAACAAAACAAACTATTTATATAGTTCCTGAAGAACTTATCAAATATCCATGAAGGATAATAATAAGGTTTTATATAGTTTCTGAAGAACTTATCAAATATCCATGAAGGATAATAATAAGGTTTTATATAGTTTCTGAAGAACTTATCAAATATCCCTGAAGGATAATATTCAGTTTTTATATAGTTCCCGAAATATTTGTGATTGAGTTCCTCAAGAACTACAAAATGAGTTCATGAAGAATTTAATAAAAAGATTTGTGATATAGTTTATGAAGAACTTCGGAAAAAAAATTGTGATTGAGTTTCAATATTATATCTTATTAAATTATCAAATAATGAGTTTCAATATTATATCTTATTAAATTATCAAATAATCACTGAAGGATTACAAAACAAATTGTGTTATATAGTTCCTGAAGAACTTAACAATTATCTTTGAAGGATACTATTGAGTTTATATAAAGCATCTCTGAAGGATAATATTTACAATCCCAGAATCCTAGAAGGATTGCATCTATAATATTAACGAATCCCAAAAGGATTGAATCTATAATAGAAAGATTGAAAGAATAATATTGAATACTCTAGAAGGATTTCATAAATATTTTTTGTTATATTGATCTAATGACACAAATAATTTTAACGCATCCCAAAAGGATGGTTATATTTTTTAGATAGGATGGTTATATTTTTTTAGATTGTTGTTTATAACAAATAATTTTAACGCATCTCAAAATGATGCTTATATTTTTCTTAGATCATCATTTATAAACTAATAATTTTAACGCATTTCAGAAAGATGATTATATTTATTTTAAATTATTGTTTATAAATATTTATATTATTCTAACTTTTTTTCTCTAACATTTGACTGTGTTAGAAACTTCTTAAAATTGTTAGAATATAATTTGTTATATGTTTGAGATTATAAATCTATATATTTCCTTAAAGGATTGGCTATATAATTTTTTTTATTGTCTTTGATGATTGAGGCATTGTCTATGTGTTTGGTGTTAAAATATTTTAATAGAATAAATTTTGTTATGTATAATATATCACTTAATATATTTATGTATCAATTAGTCAATGTTATATATATTTTATTGCTGCTATTAGATTTCTAAATTAAGAAACTTTTGTAAAATATTAAGATGTGTTTGATATTTTAAAATATTTTTTATATTGGTTAATTAATGTCATTTGGTGCAACAATGAAAGATATGCGACCAATTGCGTGTTGTACTACATTGTACAATATTATTTCCAAAATCCTTACAAATCGTTTGGGTAGTGTGATCAATGCAATTGTTAATGATAGCCAAACGGTGTTTCTTCCGGGTAAAACCATCCAGGATAATATCATAATGGCCCATGAGCTTCTTAGAGGATACAATAGAAAACATTTGTCCCCTCGATGCACTCTGCAAATCGACCTACAGAAAGTGTATGATACGGTGGAGTGGCAAGCTTTGGAAACGATAATGCAAGAAATGAGCTTCCCCCAGAAATTCACCAACTGAATTATGACTGCAGTGAGATCAGTATCCTATAGGTACCTTATTAATGGTTAGATGAGCAACATTCTGAAAGCAAAAAGAGGTTTGAGACAGGGTGACCCTATCTCTCCTCTCCTTTTCGTTTTGGTGATGGAATACTTGCATAGATGTATGACTAACCTCCATGGATGCCCGAAGTATAGCTATCACCCTAAATTAGCTAGGCTTCAAATAAGTAATGTTTGTTTTGCAGATGATCTCTTACTTTTTGCTAGAGGAGATGAAGATTCTATTCATTCCATGATGCATATTTTCCAGCAATTCTCAGAGGCAACAAGTTTGAAAGCTAATCCTGCAAAGTGTAAGGCGTATTTTGGTGGTACGGGTAACCCAGAAAAGCAGAGAATATTGACTGCCACTGGTTTTAAGGAGGGGGAGCTTCCATTCAAGTACCTTGGTGTACCTCTCTCAAGTAGGCGACTTTCTATCAATCAGTGCCAGCCTTTAATTGATAAAGTGTTGAATAGGATCCATCAATGGTCTGCGAAGTTGCTTAGCTATGCGAGGAAACAACAATTGGTCAAAAGTGTCTTACTAACGATTTTTGGCTATTGGATGTAGGTGTCACTACCGCGAAAAATGGAATCAGAAACCTAACTCGAAATAAGAACAAGGTCTTTCGACCAGAGAATCAAGGTACGAGAGTCGGTTACGCAAGGGGAAGGTATTAGCACCCCTCACGCTCATCGTACTCGATGGTATCCACCTATGTTTGTTTCTATCTAAAGGGTGTGTACTATGTCTATGTCTAAATGCGAATGAGTGAAAAAAAAAACGGGGAAAAGAAGGAATTATTTACAAGTGTGCTCGCTTAGGGCCCGCGACCCAATGCCTATGTATCCTTTTCAGGAATCAGAGTGACCGTAGTTCGGCTCCATAGTTTCAATCTGTTTTGTGTTTTTTAGTTGAACAGCGGTTAAGGTCACAATCCACGATGCTCGACCTTTGGAGACTTATAAGCCTAGTTTTGGAAAGGACTTAACTTGTTCTTAGAAGCAGAGAGAACTTGGGTTTGTGTTTTTTATGTAACTACATGATGAACAAAACCCAATACAAGGTTTCGCACCACCTCATCACTTTGTTTTAATTCGAGCCTTTATCAAGTGTTTTAAATGGTTTTGGTTGAGTATTTTTTAAGGGGATTTACTTTGCAATTTGAATCACATAAAAATGTATAATGATCGAGAAGCATATAAGGGAATGAATCCCACTCACTTCTATCCCATTATATAATGTTCAAGAAACAGATTAGGGAATGAATCCCACTCATTTCTATCCCATTAATTAATGTTCGAGAAACAGATTAGGGAATGAATCCCACTCATTTCTCTCCCATTAATTAGTGACCGAGAAACATATTAGGGGAAAGAATCCCACTCATTTCTATGCCACTAAGTGATTGAGAAGCAGATTAGGGAATGAATCCCACTCATTTCTCTTTCACTTTCTTAATGTGATTCGCATCTTTATTTATTAGTGTTTTAATGTTGAAAAGAAAAAAGAATGAAAAAGGGGAACGAACCTATTCTCTAATCTAATTGTTATTCTAATTCTTATTTAACAACTAAGGGAAGTATACTAAGATTGCAATAAAAACCTATCACTATATCAATCAAGTGAAATTATATACAAGGAAAGACTAAACAATTATGTACCCATGAAAGGAAAAATTCAAGTAAAATAGAAGAAAACTGATTTAGAATTCTAATACAGGTCTTAATACCTTTAAACACATATAAAATCATATACAAAAAGAAACTAAAGCTATTGCATAAATGCAAGCCAAATTATGGACTAAAATCACATGGTTAACCACTTAGAAACATACACTAATCGGGCATAGAAAACCTAATGAAAATATAATCAAAACATGGAATTGACCTTTTATTTTTTTTACACATTATCATGTATTAGTCTACTGAAGCTACTCAAAAATTGGCAATTAGATTCTATCCCTAAGGCCTCTAATCAAATTAGTTTGCAAAACCTATGAAAACATGAAAGCAAAATGAACACATGAGAGGGAATGATTTACTAAAAATAGTAAACTAATTTCTAAAAATCTACAAAAAATACCAAGTTTCAAATATCTAAAACATATTTTTATTCATTTTTTATTCGAAGGAAAACTGGATTATGAATCAAAAGTTAGAAGAGAAACAAGTTTCAAATAAAAATGTAATTCTGCCTAAGAGCTAGGGGTGAGAAAGCAATTTTTGAAGAACTGAAACCTCTTTATTGGTGCACTAGGCCTAATACAAGGGGGTGCAGAAATTGACATTGGAGCTAAAGCCCAACACAAAGCATGATCCAAGGGCACTTGATAACAATGTTTGTTTTATTTGTCTTTTTTATCAAAATCAAAATGTGACCAATTAATTGAACTATAGTTTTTTCTTTTAACGTGACTTGGATTATTAATGGGAATGTAGCATCAATTGGTCATAAATGGTTTTAAGTTAGATGAGGACAAAAATGAGTCAGAAGGCAATCATACGCTGCCACATCACTGGTCACACCCATGCAAGCATAGAAGAATGCAAAGAAACCACGTGCAACATGGGCTAATCAGGGAGCTTCTCCCTCATACTACTACACACGTGAACAGTACCATGTGGTACTATTCATCGTTTTCCCGACGAGTTCACGGCGGCGCCAGTAACGGTCAAGCTTCAAAAACAAAAAAAGGACCACCTCTCCTCTCAAAATTTTGTGTAGGTTATGAATATGCCCTCGGTTTCCATTGATTCTTCCTCTAACTTACAAACCGAAACACACATACCAAGCCCTAAGTCCACCAAAGTGCATCAAAGAAACGTAAGAATGTACCTATTCCATTCAAAGCTATACTCATGAACACGCAAAAGTATCTAAATCGATTCAAACACGTCTGCATCAAAATTTCGGAGCTCATATTATTTCAGCAAAAGAATTGAACGTTCATGCTTTCATGTTCATCTTAAATATGCCTATCATATGCCTAGAATGCCGAGGGAATTTAAGAACCTAACCTGAAAGAATTTTGGATACAGAGATCTTTAACACACTTCTACCTTCACGTTTTAGCTTCGTTTCTTGGAGATGATGATGAGGTGTGAAGAGGCATGGAGATGCGCACGTTTATGCTTGCAAAGATTCTGAGAGATTAAAAGCTTCTTGCATTGTTTGATGTTGTTGGAGTGGTGGCGATTATGGATCGGAGACGTTTGGGATATTGAGATGGTGAAGACGCAGAGATGATGAAGGTGGAGGAAAGAGGTGGAGATGGTGGTTATTGAATGTGAAGGATGAAGGTGGTTGATTCTGTTACGGTGGTTGGTGGTGGTTAGAAGAGTTGGTTACGGTTGTTGTGTTTCGGTTAGGGTAGTTAGATTTGGTAGAAGATGAAGTGAGGGTGGAGAGAAAGAGAGAAGAGAGAGGAGAAAGATGAGAGGAGAGTGTGAAAACTGAGAAAAGAAGAAAAATGAATCCTCCTGAATTTGTGAAGAGTTTGTAATTATATAGTGTGGTGAGGTTGCATGGAGAGTGTGTACCTTAAGGCATGATGTTGGTATAAGCATCAGATATTTTCTATTCAAACATAGTGCATAAGTAGTTGCACTTTTATAAAAGATTTTCCTTACTTTTCATGTATGCAGTATGTGTGGCTTGGTAGTGTATTGCTGTGGTGCTATAGCATCGAGATTGATGAC
Organism: Vicia villosa; assembly: GCF_029867415.1. Taxonomy (NCBI): domain Eukaryota; kingdom Viridiplantae; phylum Streptophyta; class Magnoliopsida; order Fabales; family Fabaceae; genus Vicia; species Vicia villosa. Next base: position 1,173,138 of record NW_026705134.1, on the reverse strand, counting down.
TACAACTATATTGAAACAACTTCCAAGCGTGCCTGATCGTAACTAATGTTATGCTCAAATATGCAATTGAAACTGTTTGATATTTTTGAGGTGTTTGGCAAAAGATATGGCTGGCACATGACTAGAGTTTTGGCTTGATGCCTCTTTGGACGTAAGTTTCCCAGGGCATGACTTTAATGACTCGAAACTAAATCATCCCAAGCCCAATTTCCATGATTATTTGGTCAATAGATAGAGAGTATGGGATAGAACAGTATGATGCTTCATTATGATCTTGGAGATGTTCGTAGCATCTGGCAAAATGATTTGAAAATGGCACACCACGTGCTCGATAAATTTCTTGCGCGTGCCCAGGGAATGTGACTTCTTTTCTTGCCAACACATGAACTTGCGAGGGAAACACTTTGAGGCTTTGTAATCTCCTCATATCTCAACTAAAATTCGTAATGCTCAGACCAATGGGTAGATGGCATAGAGGTGATGAGATCCATACCAATATTGGACCAATGGAATGCCTCTAGCTCTTGGAAAACGTATTTGAAAATGGCACGCCAAGTGGTTGATTAAATGTTTACGCATGACTTGCATTATGCCCAGCAATATGACCTGAAACAATTTGATTCTTCCAACTTATGATTCTTTTTTCTTTCAAACCAAGCTTCAATTGAAAACATCTCCAACTACAAAGTTGTTCATCTCCAAGAGGTTAAAAACTTTGATGTTGAACTTGTTTCAAAGTTTTTCCATTTTACATGTGTAATGTGGAGATGAAGTCATCTAGTCAACCATTCCCAAACTTTTCTCAAAAAATCTCTTAGTATAAAAGTTGCTATTTATGGAAATTCCCAACTTAACCACCATCCAAAAATAGTAACTTTGATCATTTCTTGATTTTATTCCATTCCCTCGACTTTTCTTGACCAATTTTTTTTACCAGTCTTCAATATTTGACAATTGACCTTGATCTTGACCAAAAAGTCAACTTTTCCCGATTTTCTGATTCCAGATGAATTTTCCCGATTAATCCGTTTCTGATCTAATTCTCAATCAATTTTCCACAAAGAAGCTTCAGCGAACATTTCTTCAAGGCAACTATACTTCATTTCCAAAAGTCACCTCCTGATTAAATTTTAACCAACAAGTCAACAAGGTTGACTTTGATCAAAACCCTAATTTGGGCAATCCTGATGAACCTGAAGCTTGTATCTTTTAATCAGAGCTTTGCCTTGGAGAGGAGGAAACCCTGACCTCAGGAGAATGCCACTGAAGATGATGCCTGAGACCTAATATCTAATTCTTTTTTTTAATCGAGAATTTCCTCAACCTCAGCCTCTTTTTTGTAAATTTTCTTGAACAGTAATTGTGATATGGACGAATGTATTAGATGAATGACCTACATGAGGTTCAGAGACTACTCCAGAGGATCGGTTGATTAAAGGTACATGTTTTATCCATGGCACTCCTTTAATTGCAATAATAGATACTGGAGCAACTCACTCGTTTATTTCTTTGGATTGTGCTAAACGCCTGAATTTGGAAATATCTGATATTAATGGAAGTATGATCATTGACACTCCTGCGTCGGGTTCAGTGACTACTTCGTTTGCTTGTTTGAACTGTCCAATTGATATTTTTGGTAGAGAATTCGGAATGGACTTAGTGTGCCTTCCGTTGGAACAACTTGATGTTATCCTGGGCATGAATTGGTTGCAATTTAATCGGGTTTATATCAACTGTTTCGCGAAGACGGTTATTTTTCCTGAAGATGTCAGTGTTGAGGATTTAGCAATGACGACTAGACAGGTGGATGAAGCAATGAAGGACGGGGCTTCCGTGTTTATGTTGATTGCATCCATGGAAGTGAAAAAGAAAGCGGTGAGTAGTGACTTACCGGTAGTATGTGAATTTCCAGAAGTTTTCCCAGAAGATGTAAGAGAATTACCGCCAGAGAGGGAGGTAAATTTCGCTATTGAATTAATTCCTGGAACTAGTCCAGTGTCGATGGCACCTTATCGTATGTCGGCATCGGAATTGACTGAGTTGAAGAGTCAATTGGAAGAGTTACTTGAGAAGAAATTTATTTGTCCTAGTGTCTCATCGTGGGGTGCACCGGTGTTACTAGTGAAGAAGAAAGAAGGCTCAATGAGGCTGTGTGGATTATAGGCAACTGAATAAAGTTACTATCAAGAATCGGTATCCATTACCGAGGATTGATGATTTAATGGATCAACTGGTTGGTGTGAGCGTGTTCAGCAAAACTGACTTGAGGTCGGGATATCATCAGATTCGGGTGAAGACGGACGATATTCAGAAGACGGCATTTAGAACAAGGTATGGTCATTACGAATATACAGTGATGCCATTTGGAGTAACTAATGCGCCGGGGGTTTTCATGGAGTATATGAATAGGATCTTCCATCCTTACCTGGATCAGTTCGTGGTGGTATTTATCGATGATATTCTAATATATTCTAAAAGTGAAGACGAGCATGCAGAGCATCTAAGAGTGGTATTGGAACTATTGAAGGAAAAGAAACTTTATGCGAATATGTCAAAGTGTGAGTTTTGGCTAAGTGAAGTAAGCTTTCTTGGGCATGTAATTTCTAAAGATGGTATTGCCGTTGACCCAACGAAAGTAGAAGCAGTGTCTCAATGGGAAGCTCTGAAGTCAGTTTCCGAAATCCGTAGTTTCCTTGGTCTCGCGGGTTACTATAGAAAGTTCATCAAAGGTTTTTCAAAGTTAGCGTTGCCGTTAACTAAGTTGACTAGGAAGGGTCAAGCTTTCGTCTGGGATTCGAAATGTGAAGAAGGATTCCAAGAGTTGAAGAAGAGGTTGACTAGTGCACCGATCTTGATTTTGCCGAACCCGGCGAAGTCTTTTGTTGTTTATTGTGATGCTTCATTGATGGGATTAGGAGGTGTACTGATGCAGAATCAACAGGTAGTCGCTTATGCGTCGAGACAACTTAAAGTGCATGAGAGAAATTATCCGACTCATGACTTAGAGTTGGCGGCAGTGGTATTTGTGTTGAAATTGTGGAGGCATTATTTATATGGTTCAAGGTTTGAAGTGTTTAACGATCACAAGAGTTTGAAGTATCTCTTTGATCAAAAAGAGCTGAATACGAGACAAAGAAGATGGTTAGAATTTCTCAAGGATTGTGATTTTGAACTGAATTATCATCCGGGTAAAGCAAATGTTATTGCCGATGCATTGAGTAGGAAGTCCCTGCATATGTCTATGCTTATGGTGAGAGAATTGGATTTAATTGAGCAATTCCGAGATTTGAGTTTAGTATGTGAAGACACTCCTACCAGTGTTAAATTGGGTATGGTGAAGTTGACTAGTGGTATTCTTCAGGAAATCCAAGAGGGTCAGAAGACTGATGTAGAGTTGGTTGATAAGTTGACTCTAATTAACCAAGATAAAGGAGGTGAATTCAGAATCGACGAGAATGGCATAATGAGGTTTGGTAATCGTGTTTGTGTTCCTGATGTTGCCGAATTGAGAAGAAGCATTCTTGAGGAGGGACATCGTAGCGGATTGAGTATTCATCCTGGTTCTACCGAGATGTATCATGACTTAAAGAAGTTGTTTTGGTGGCCTGGAATGAAAAAGGAGATAGCTGAATTTGTCTATGCTTGTTTGACTTGCCAGAAGTCAAAGATTGAGCATCAGAAACCGTATGGAGCTATGCACCTGTTATTTATTCTTGAATGGAAGTGGGATAGTATATCTATGGATTTTGTTTCAAGAAAATGATGGCATACAAAAAGAGACCTCTATGATCTTGTTTGAGGACAAACAAGAAATCAAGTTGGGGAGAATTTGTTAACAACCCACAAGTTGTTAAAATAATATCCACAAAAATACCATTGTGACACTAACAACTCAAGTATTTGTAGTTAAAAGCACAAATTAAGTAAGAAAAGAAATACATTGACTTTTATTAACTTTTGTGCAGGTTGAGAGAAGAAAGGGACAAAAAGAGTCAAAATCTAGAAGGCTCTGATAAACACCAGCAAAAGATAGTTCGCTACGCGAAGCCTCGATTCGCTGTAGCGAATCCACCCAGAAACAAAAGAAAAGAAGAAAAAGAATATTCGCGATAGCGAACATCAGCGAAGCAGGGCGATCAAGCAGAGTTCGCTACAGCGAAGCCCCGATTCGCTGCAGCGAAAGAACACAAGACACAAACAGAAACAAACTCTCATAGTTCGCTTGCAGCGAAGGAAAGCGAAGAGGATATTCTTTACAACGAAACCCCGATTCGCTGTAGCGAATGGAAACAGAAGCAACCTCTCCAGTTTGCTCGTAGCGAGGAGCAGCGAAGACAGTTCGCTCTAGCGAAATAACAGCTCGCTGTAGCGAATTTTGGCGGTTAACTGAAGGCGGTCAGATTTGAATTCTTAAACCTTAAGCAACCATTCGCTGTAGTGAACGAACTTTCGCGTAGCGAAATCAGGCGGGTGGAACTGGTATAAAAAGAACAAAAACATGAAGCAGAGGGGGGTCTGAGATTTTTTGCTCTAAGGATAATTTTGATAAGTTATAAGATTACTTAGGAAGAAGAGAATTGGAGAATCGAGCTGGATTCACATCAACAATTGAGGAATCATCGTTGATGTTCATCCATCCCAAATTCTTCCCTTTTGTACAAGTTATCATGTCAATGGATAACTAACTCTCTATCTTGTTAGGGATTGGATTACTCTACGGAAAAAGTATGTATATCTTTTGATTATCAGTTTAATACAAGCATGCTATTATGATTATCAATTATATCTTGATCTTAATTTCCATATTTCATGAATTGGATTGATTAATGACAATTGCTTCCAATTCTTTGAACAAAAGATATTTAATTACTCAACTATTAATTGCTAGACATAGAATTATATTTGAGATCCATAATGAATACTCGTACTTAAATCACTATCAGTGTATTCAATTCGAGTGAGAGATCATCAATTGAATCAACTGAAGGAACAAGAAAACTTCGTGTAGACATACACGTCGCCTTTGAAAAGTATATGGAGATAAGAATGATAGCATGAGTATAAAAGATATATCAGTTAGAAATATATACTAACAGTAGAGGAAACTAATCCCTGCAAGCTTTATAAAGATTCTACAATTTCTGTTACAAAATTTGCATCTTGATTATAGTCTATTACAAAGAAAAATCTTACTAAATTAAACCAAGCTTTTGAATCTTAAAACTTCTAATGGATTTTCAATACTCGGATTAATTGTAATATCACTCCAGTCTCTATGGATACGATAAAAATACTTTCTTTTGAGTTACACAACATCAAAATGGCGCCGTTGCCGGGGACTGGCGTTTAGATATTACGAACCAAAAACGATTATTGTTCTCTTTTAGAAGCATGTATATTTGTTCAAAACACTGCATATATAATTGTACATATACTTAACTTATCCTAACATCTCTTGTTAGAATTGCAAGGCTTTTGTATGCGAGGTACAAACTCAAAGGAATTAGTACCTTTCGATCCCGAGATCGAGAGAACTGTGCGAAAGAACAAAAGACGTGCAAGGAAACTGAAACAAGCTAACAAAAACAGAAAAAAAGAAACCACATCAGCTGCACCAGTCACAAAAATGGTAGAAGAACATCAGAGGGAACCTCCCTGCGAAAGCAGCCCAAGACGGTTCGCCCGTCTCACCAACAATCCAGCTGCACGACGCGCTGAAATGAAAACAGGACTGCTGCAAATCATTTATGCTAACCCTTTTGCAGGTCTTGACCATGAGGATCCATACACACACCTCACAAAGTTTTATGAGATCGCTGGTACGCTAGGTGCTCCTGAGGCGGAAGAGGAAGCCGTATTTATGAGACTCTTTCCACATTCATTGATCGGAAAAGCGAAAGACTGGTATCTTGACCAATCAACAGAGACAATGACCAACTGGAATGTCTTGGAAAAGCACTTTCTCAACAGGTTCTTCTCTCACAATCGATTCATGGACGCAAAGACAGCAATAGCAACATTCACTCAAGCGACAAATGAAACCTTGTGCGAGGCTTGGGAGCGTTATAAATCCATGTTACGAAAGTGTCCAAATCACAGCTTCGATAGCCTATCACAAGTCCATACTCGAGGAAGCAGTCGCAATTATTGATAGGATGGCCCTCACAAACCATCAAGTTCAACATAATCGAGGTGCTGTCCAAAGGAAACCAGGGGTACTGGAATTAGGAACGAACGATGCAATTTTAGCACAAAATAAACTCCTCACTCAAACCGTCGAGGAACTAACAAAACAGCTGTCCAAACTTCCTCAATAACTCAAAGAAATGCATGCTCCGGCAAGCTCTTCACATCAAGTGGCTTATTGCGAATTATGCACTGGAGATCATCAGACTGGTTTTTGCCCTCCACCAAATGAGGAAGTTAATTATATGGGAAATCAGCAAAGGACAACACCGTATCAAAGCAGTCAGAATTTCCAACGAGGAAACAACGCCAAGTATGGTCAGGGGTGGAGACAAGACACCGGAACTGCAAACAGACCACATCAATACCAAGGTTATCAACAACCACATCATCCAAATCAACCCGACAGAACAGCCAAACTTGAAGATACACTGCAACAATTCATGCAACTCTCAATTGCGAATCAGAAAAATACTGATGCTTCCATCAAAAATCTCGAAACCCAAGTTGGACAAATTGCAAAACAATTGACAGACCAACAAAAAGGTACTTTCACAGCTACAGCACAAACAAATCCAAAGGAACATTGTAAGTCTATTACAACACGAAGTGGTCGAGTGCTTGAAACAGAAAGTAATGAGAAAAACGAGGAGAAAATTTTGGAAGAAAAAGAGAGAGAGCAAGTTAACGAGGAAAAAGAAAAATTACATGAAAGTCATGATGAGATTATTGAAGAAAGACAGAAAGAAGAAAATATAATGGAAACAAACGGTGCAAGGAAGAATCAACAAACAAGAGAAGAAAAAGGAAAGCTGATCAGTCCTCCGGTACAAAATCTACCATATCCACATGCTCCAACAAAAAAGGATAAAGAACGGCAATATGCTCGGTTTTTAGACATTTTCAAGCGCTTACAAATCAACATTCCATTCGCCGAAGCACTCGAACAAATGTCAACATATGCTAAATTCATGAAAGAAATCCTCACAAAGAAGAGGCGTATTACTGATGAAGAAACAATCTATCTTGACGCAAGCTGCAGCGCAATCATACAAAGGACCCTTCCCCAAAAAGAAAAAGATCCTGGACGAGTTACCTTACCAGTAACCATCGAAAACGTAAATGTTGGAAAGGCATTGATCGATCTTGGATCAAGCATCAACCTTATCCCACTCTCCGTGATAAAAAGAATAGGCGATTTGGATATGAAGCATACAAGAATGACGTTGCAGCTGGCAGACAAATCAGTCACAAGACCATCTGGCATAGCTGAAGATGTTTTGGTCAAAGTAGATAAATTCCTCTTTCCAATCGATTTTGTTGTTATGGACATCGAGGAGGATGATGATGTACCACTGATTTTGGGGCGCCATTTCATGAAGACTGCTCGTATGATGATTGATATTGATGATGGATTGATGAAAGTACGGGTTCAAGACGAAGAGGTCAGTTTTAACCTCTTTGACGCAATGAAATATCCAAAAGAAAAAGGAGCCTGTTTCAAGGTAGACACCATTGAAATGGAACTACCAAGGTACAAGAACAAGCACATTTAACAACCCCCTTAGAAAGAGCCCTCATGAATGCTTATGAAGTTCTTAGTGTTGACGAAGAAAAGGACATCCAACAATACTTATCCAGTTTGGATTCAGCCAAAGAAATACCACCAAAAGAAACAAGGATTGAAAAGTTAGACAACGATATCGCAAGAAAAGATACCAAGTTTGAACTAAAAGTGCTGCCGGAACATTTAAAGTATGTATTTCTCGACGAGGAGGGGTCCAAACTAGTCATTATCAGCAAGTTTCTAACCAATTCTGAAGAAACGAAACTGATTCAAGTGCTAAAAGAAAATCAGAATGCAATTGGGTGGGTGTTGTCCGACTTAAAAGGAATTAGTCCTTCGTATTGCATGCATAGCATTATGATGGAAGAAAATTTCAAACCAATTGCCCAACCCCAAAGGCGTTTGAATCCAACAATGAAGGAAGTAGTGAGAAAGGAGGTTGTAAAGCTTCTCGAGGCAGGTATGATTTATCCTATTTCTGATAGTGCTTGGGTGAGTGTAACACCCCAATTCTACCCAAAGCATTTAGGCAAGAAAATATCAGAGTATTTAAAATTTCATACAACACAATTAGGATGTTACACTAAGTAACCAAACAAACACCTAGAAAACAAACGGACATCAGCGATGCCAAAAGCATACACACCTGCCAATAACATGATACATAACACACGGAAGATATGAACATATATATATATATATATATATATATATATATATATATATATATATATATATATACTTAAAGCTCTCACTCTCAAGAGAAGTTTTCCAAAACAAGTTGTTTACAATACACAATGCCACATTATCACATATACATGTTCAAAAGAGTTATACAAATAAATAACAACAAAATCCCGACTCCCCGGTGTTACGTATCAGAGCGACCGACAATACCAACTGGAGAACTACCTCTTCCAAAGACTCCCAAAGCGGCTAATCTGCAGGATGCCACTCAAGCATCAAATCAGCAGAAGGGTGAGAATATAATTTATAATGAAAGCATGACAAATATAGTAATGCCAACAAGTATCATCAATAAACATACAACAAAGTAATCCACTAAGTCATCCACAATTAATATATAAGTAATGCGACACATGAATGATAACATAAATTATACGGACTGACGATGATGAATGAGACTCGACTATGCATATGCATGTGGTACCAAATCCAGAGTAAAACTCCTCCTTGTCAATATGACAAATACACCTGCCGAGCAATATGCTGGGACTTTATTCCACTCAGGAAGCCCGCAGGCTGTCGTCATCGAGCACGCAGCTCCCACTGATGACCTCTTGCCACTCAGGCTAATATACGTTACCGAGCATTAAGCTCCTACTGGTAACCAAGCGCGCACGCTTTCGTCATTGAGCACGCAGCTCCCACTGATGACCTCTTGCCACTCAGGCTAATATACGTTACCGAGCATTAAGCTCCTACAGGTAACCATGCCCGCAGGCCATCTGTTAACAGCATTCCACCATTAACGTATTGAAATGTTATGCTGTGCAAATATATGACTCTATTACACGACTACAACATCATCAACAATATAACACGATCATACACTCACGTTACATCGTTTATATTATATCCAAAAGGATACATCACCGATTAATAACATCGTTATCAATTACATCACACCATAATTACCACACGGGCATTAATAAGCACACATCACACATTTACCATCAAAACATACTAGCCACACCGGCATAAATGAACGTATAACACACTTATACTCATCAAGTTAATATTGGCCATCGGCCCACAACTTCATCAACAAGTTGTAATAACAACAATTCAACAATGATAATACATCATTCTCCTAACACCAATTACTTGCCATAAGGCCGAACATCATGTTCAACAAACAACCAAACATCATCACATATCAAGAATGAACATTCATTAATACATAACACATACGAACATGATTTCATGTTATCGACAACTAATCACATACCTCGTACCAATACGATAACATTCACACAACACATCATCATGATTTATCATGCACTAGTTCACAACCATTTAAGAAAAACAACCAACCACTACTACATCCTACATCATCAACAATTGCAACCAAGCACTATGATTATTTACCAATCATATCGCGCATATAAACAATCATGTGATTTCATCAACAACAATAATATAACTCGGTCACATATCCAAATCACACCGACTATATTAATCCACACGGATACATCACCAAAATTGCCACTTGGGCATTCATAGTCACACAACACACATATACCGCCAAATCACACTTGATTAGTAAACATCATTTCACAAAATACATTTATGAAAAATCATTCAACTACCAACACACCCTTCCTTATCATAAAGCATACTCAAGGTTTCTCATAATACTTCGAATAGCATATAGAAACGACCTACGGTTCAAAAGATACAACAAAACAAAGTTTGGAAAAACAAAATTTAACACAGTCCGCTTGAGCTCCGCTCAGCGGACCCACGCAGAGATCTCCTGCATAAGGACCTCCGCTCAGCGGACTCCAAGCGGACCCACGCAGAGATTTTCTGCAGAAAGACCTCCGCTCAGCGGACCCCCTCCGCTCAGCGGACCCCCTCCGCTCAGCGGACCTGCGAAGACCTAGAAAAACCAGTTCAGTAACAGACCTACACAACCCCATCCAAACCTCTCCAAACCTCAAATAAGCTTCCCTACACATCTTACACAAACCATACATGCCATACATTCATTCTAACAACCAATGATCCATGGGTTACTCACTAAATGTCATAAACCTAATAATTTCTTCATGAGCAAGAAAACATGGATAGATGAAAAACAAACATGATCAACAAGGATATCTAGCATCATACAACACATACACACCACAAAATCAAGTTTATAACATCAAAACTCACAAAACACCCAAACCACCATTGTTGGTCAAGCTTAGAAAAAGAGTAAGAACAAGAACAACACAAGCAAAACTACAAGAATCATATAATCTAGAGAAAATACATTCACCCCCTTACCTTGGTTGGATTCTTGGCTCTAGCTTGGTTTGGATTCCCACAAATCTCTTCTTCTCTTTGTTTTTCTCTTCTTTCTCTTCTCTTTTCTTCTCTTCACAAGTTTCTTTCTTTCTCTCACAAATATCTCAAAATATCTCTTTTTCTCTCTATATCTCTTTTTATTTCTCTACTTCTCATTTTCCCCCACTCAACTCTTATAAATTCTAATTTTGGCCCAAAAGTTACTAAACCTCTAAATCAAGCCCCTTTAACCCCAAAACATAATAATTTCACATATGGAAGTAATAAGTAAAACATTAGCATAAATAATATTTACCGACTGACTCGACTCAAAACGGTAAAATTAGGAAAAAGTAGCAAACATCACAATTAATCAGAAAACACATTTACGAGCGTTACAGTGAGTCCTGTACAAGTCGTACCAAAGAAGGGCGGTATAACAGTGATCACAAATGAGAAAAATGAATTAATTCCAACAAGAATAGTGACGGGATGGCGGATGTGCATTTATTACCGAAGGCTCAATCAAGCAACAAGAAAAGATCATTTTCCGCTTCCCTTCATGGATCAAATGTTAGAGAGATTGTCCGGACAGCAATTCTACTGTTTTCTTGATGGATATTCCCGATATAATCAAATCACCGTCAATCCAGAAGACCATGAGAAAACAACCTTCACTTGTCCATTCGGTGTCTTTGCCTACCGAAGAATGCCTTTCGGATTGTGCAATGCGCCCGCAACATTTCAACGATGTATGCAAGCAATTTTTTCCGATTTGATTGAGAAAAGCATCGAGGTATTCATGGATGATTTCTCGGTCTTTGGAGAATCATTTGATTTGTGCCTGGAAAATTTGGACACTGTGCTGAAACGGTGTGTGGAAACGAATCTAGTACTAAATTGGGAAAAGTGTCATTTCATGGTAACCGAAGGAATAGTGCTTGGCCATAAAATCTCAGCAAAAGGAATTGAAGTAGATAAAGCCAAAATTGATGTTATCAAGAAGCTACCACCACCAACAAATGTCAAAGGGATTCGAAGCTTCCTTGGTCATGCCGGTTTCTACCGAAGATTCATCAAAGACTTCTAAAAAATAGCAAAGCCATTAAGCAATCTCCTAAACAAAGACAGGTTATTTAAATTTGATAACGATTGCCTTACTGCTTTTGAATGTTTGAAAGAAAAACTAGTCATGGCACCCGTAATCACTGCACCCGACTGGAAAATAAATTTTGAACTCATGTGCGATGCAAGTGATTACGCGGTTGGAGCTGTGTTGGGACAGCAAAAAACCAAAGTTTTTCATGCCATACACTATGCAAGTAAAGTGCTAAATGATGCACAAGTTAACTATGCAACCACGGAAAAAGAATTACTCGCAATAGTTTATGCATTGGAAAAATTTCGGTCATATCTCATAGGATCCAAAATATTATGTTACACTGACCATGCAGCCATCAAGTATCAAATCAATAAGGCGGATTCCAAACCAAGGATCATCCGTTGGATGCTCCTCTTGCAAGAATTCAATTTAGAAATCCGTGATAAAAAGGGCACCGAAAACCTGGTTGCGGATCACCTGTCGCGTCTGGTAAATCCAGAAATTAAAAAGGAAGAGAGAGAAGTTCTTGAAGAATTTCCTGACGAAAAGCTACTCATGATCGAGGAAAGGCCATGGTTTGCTGACCTAGCAAATTTTAAGGCATCCGGACTTGTCCCCGAAGATCTTACTTGGCAACAAAAGAAGAAATTTCTACGTGATGCCACTCATTTCGTATGGGATGATCCATATTTATTCAAAATAGGGGAAGACGGTCTGTTAAGAAGATGTGTAACCAAGGAAGAAGCAAGGAGCATTACGTGGCATTGCCATAATTCACCATATGCCGGTCACTACAGTGGAGAACGAACAGCTGCCAAGGTATTACAATCAGGATTTTATTGGCCCACTTTATTTAAAGATACTCATGAACATGCCAAGAACTGTGACAACTGTCAAAGATCCGGAGGAATCTCGAAAAGGAATGAAATGCCGTTACAAAGCATGCTGGAAGTAGAAGTCTTCGACTGTTGGGAAATTGATTTCGTAGGACCCTTTCCATCTTCCTTTAGCAATGAATATATTTTGGTGGCAGTCGATTACGTATCAAAGTGGGTGGAGGCAATAGCTTCCCCAAAAGCTGACGGCAAAACAGTTGTTAAATTCTTAAAGAAGAATATCTTCACAAGGTTTGGAACTCCAAGGATTTTGATAAGTGATGGAGGCTCTTATTTCTGCAACACACAACTCACAAAGGCTCTCGAACATTATGGTGTCAAGCACAAAGTAGCTTCACCCTACCATCCACAAACGAATGGACAAGCAGAGGTTTCTAATCGCGAAGTGAAAAGAATCTTAGAAAAGACCGTGTCCTCATCACGCAAAGATTGGTCCATCAAACTCGATGAAGCTCTTTGGGCATATCGTACCGCATACAAAGCACCAATTGGCCTTACTCCATTTCAAATGGTATACGGAAAGTCTTGCCACTTGTCGGTTGAGTTAGAACACAAGGTCTTTTGGGCATTGAAGGCTCTTAATTTTGATACGGAACAAGCCGGTGAAAGGAGAAAATTACAGTTGCATGAACTTGATGAGTTAAGATTACAAGCATATGAATCATCCAAGCTGTACAAAGAAAAAGTAAAAAAGTACCATGACAGCAAGATATTGCCTAAAGATTTCAAGGCGGGCCAAATGGTGTTACTATTCAATTCAAGACTAAGGTTGTTTCCCGGGAAACTCAAATCAAAGTGGTCCGGACCATTCCGAATTAAAGAAGTCAAGCCGTATGGAGCCATTGAGTTAGAAGATCCTAACACTAATGCAACATGGATAGTTAACGGTCAAAGGCTAAAAAAGTACCTAGGTGGTGAAATCGATCGCATCACTACCACAATTCCGTTAAACGAACCATAACCATGATGAAGTGTCAAGCTAATGACGATAAACAAGCGCTTTTCAGGAGGCAACCTGACTGTAAGTATTTACTAAGTTTTGAATGGGGAGAAGTATCACAAAACAGCAGAAAGTTGGAAAAGTGCATATTTCGCTGCAGCGAATAAAACCTTCGTTGTAGCCAGCGTGCCCAAAAAATTCGCTGTAGCGAAAGTATGGTTCGCTGTAGCGAACGTGCGGTGGTCAAACAAAACTTTATGACCACAAACCTACTCCCTGCCACACTTTAATGCACTCCCCTTTTAGTTAATATATTTTATTATTTTAATTTCTGTCTTTTTATTCTCAAACCCTAAAAGAAGGAAAACCTCTCTCTCTTCACCCTTCACTCTTCTCTCTTCACTCTTCACACTTCACAACTTCACCTTCACCCTCCCCTCACATCTTCACACTACACACTTCTTCTCTGAAAACTTCTAGATCTGCATCCATCAGGTATGTGTTAATGTTCAAATTTTTTTTCCTTTCTTCTCTTTTCCTTATCTAAGAGTATTAAAAGTAACTACTTCTCTAGAGAAAGAAAACTTGGAAAAATTAGGGCTAGGGTGATTGTAGTAAGAAGTAGAACCCTTAATCAGATTTATTAGCATCAAGAACCTTAGGGTTAGGTTGACAAACATTAGGTCTGCAGAAGAAAGCTTTTTCAGAAAAAACGCAGAGTTCGCTGCAGCGAACAAAATATTCGCTGTAGCGAAAGTTCTCAGAAATTTCGCTGTAGCGAGTTCAGGTTTCGCATAGCGAACTGAACCTTAAACCAGAAAAGTTTTTTGTTTATTAATTGCATAAGCTGGTTTACTTGTTGCAGGCATGGCATCAAAACGTATTGTGGCATCTAAGAAACAGAACACTACTGTTGGAACCTCAAGAAACCAACAATCCTATGATCAAACAAGATTTCTTGGTCAAGAGAATGAGGAAAGGTATCATGAACTTGCTGACAGAACCATTTGGTACGAGAGGATTTTTGACCTCAACCCTCAAGGAGATTGTGGTGTTTTGACTGAAGTATGGACCGACCGTAAATGGGAAAAGCTTTTGGATCCACACCAAAAGATCAACACTGAAGCCCTGCGTGAATTCTATGCAAATGCCCTTCCGATAGAGGGGGAGAGATATTCATTCAAAACCAAAGTTGGAGGACGAAGTATTGACTTCAGTCGTGTAGCAAACAGTGAATTTCTTGGACACCCTCTTGTACTAAGGGAAGGCCAAAGATGCAGATTTCAGGAATCCATCAATGCAATACCGGATGATGAAAAGATTTCTGCCACAATTCTCAAACCAGGTCGAGAAGTTGTAAGAAATCCTAGTGGAGTAGCATTAAGATACAACCGAGAAGATTGTCTTCCGGAAGCTCAGATTTTGTTGCTATTTATCTTGCATAACGTTCATCCAAGAAGCCACACATCCACCTTCACCATGGATACCGCACAGCTGCTTTACTTAATGATCGAAGGGAAACGAATTGATATCGCACGCATCATTTCAAACGAAATGAGAGCAGTGGCTGAAAGTGGAAAAGAGTATGGCGAAGGAGTCCGAGCTGCACATCCACTTGTCTTTCCGGGGCTGATCATGGGACTGCTTATAGCAGCACGCATACGAATTCCAAGTACTGTGCACTATGAAATCAAGACCAAAGTGGATGATAACTATTTCCGTAGGTACTGCCAGGAGAAGAAGAACAAGAAAAAGAAAGAAGAACAAGAAGGCCAATCCTCACACTCTACAAACTTCTCCGATTGGGATCCACGACTTCAGCAAGCTTTTTCTTATACTTGGGATCAAAATGATTCTAACCATAGAGCTGTGGTGGCCTTACATGACTCTTTTTACAGGATGCATATTGCAGGAATTGCTGGGCAGCCAACTGCAGGACATCAATACATGACACCTGAAGAATTCTCCGCACACATCGCGTGGCCTGGGGACAGGCCATTCCAAATGGGAGGAGCTGCCACTGCTGAAGAGGACAACGCAGAAGACAACGCCGCAGCTGAAGAAGCAAATCCTGGCGACGATGTGGATGAAGACATAGGGGGAGAGTGAGAATGGAAGAAAAACAAAAGCTGAATGATGCAAAGCTCACACTAAAACCGAGTGAAACTTTAAAAGCTTTCAGCATAGTTTAATTTCAGCATAGTTTAATTTTCTGTTCTGTACTTTAAATTCGAATATTGCATTTTTTGTCTTCATGTTTAAAACTCAAGTCTTGTTAACCTTTTGACGGTATGAATGCCGTAGAACTCGTACGTTATGTTTTCAAAATTCTGTACTTTATATGAAAGTGTGTAGCAAAGTCTTGTTACCTCATCAGGATCAAAGGGGTTTCAAAATTTTCTTCTCATCAAAAGCTTGAGAATTGGAAGGTAATGATAAAAGTTTGGACAAAATGCACAAAGCAAAGGTACATGTTTTTAAAGCTTTGTAGAATGATAGCATGATCTTGAAATTTGTGATTTTCTTTATTGAAATCAATTTCATGCTTCAAATTTACAAACACATGTTATCTTATCCTGAATCATATAGCCAATACACTAGAAAAGTGAGAAGCCTTCCATTGTGCACAAAGAGAAAAGTTACAAAAACAACTTTGATTGAAACTCGATCGATTCATGTGAAATCTTACAAATACTGCGAATACTTTCTGACACGCAAGAAAAGGCTATATTACCAAACCAAAATCAGAAGAGTGGTTGTGACCAAAAGGTTGTTTTATCAGAACAAAACCAAACCATTTCGTGATGACATAAGAAATATGAAAAAAAAGAGAGAAACAAGTGGGGAAGAGAATTGTGTCAATTAAAAAGAAGAAAAAAGTTGGGGAGAGAATTGTGTCAATCAGAAAGAAGAAAAAGACACATAATCCTTCCAAAAGGTTATAAAACCAAAAAAAAAAAAGGAAAGGCTCATCACAATGAAGAAAAAAGAGTCTTAGAAGGTAAACCACACTCAAAACCATTAAACTTGCGTGATCACAAAGGAATTCGTGGAAGGTTTGTTAAGATGGAAATATGAATCAATCAAGACGTTGACAAAGTTGTTTTGAGAGTAAAATTTACCATTACAAAATTCTTGAAAAGAAATCTTCATCAATATTATGAAGAAGAGTGATAGGATGATTCAAACAAAAAAGAAACATGATTTTGTCAAATATTGAAGCTTAGAAATTGATTCTTGAAAGAAAATCACATGGTGACATAATCATGCTTGAGTTCTATTGAGGCGGCAAAAACAAGAAGACCAAATTGCATGGGGCATAAGTTCACTTAAACCTTGATAACTCAAGAAAATGATGGCATACAAAAAGAGACCTCTATGATCTTGTTTGAGGACAAACAAGAAATCAAGTTGGGGAGAATTTGTTAACAACCCACAAGTTGTTAAAATAATATCCACAAAAATACCATTGTGACACTAACAACTCAAGTATTTGTAGTTAAAAGCACAAATTAAGTAAGAAAAGAAATACATTGACTTTTATTAACTTTTGTGCAGGTTGAGAGAAGAAAGGGACAAAAAGAGTCAAAATCTAGAAGGCTCTGATAAACACCAGCAAAAGATAGTTCTCTATGCGAAGCCTCGATTCGCTGTAGCGAATCCACCCAGAAACAAAATAAAAGAAGAAAAAGAATATTCGCTATAGCGAACATCAGCGAATCAGGACAATCAAGCAGAGTTCGCTACAGCGAAGCCCCGATTCGCTGCAGCGAAAGAACACAAGACACAAACAGAAACAAACTCTCATAGTTCACTTGCAGCGAAGGAAAGCGAAGAGGATATTCGCTACAGCGAAACCCCGATTCGCTATAGCGAATGGAAACAGAAGCAACCTCTCCCAGTTCGCTCGTCGCAAGGAGCAGCGAAGACAATTCGCTCTAGCGAAATAACAGCTCGCTGTAGCGAATTTTGGCGGTTAACTGAAGGCGGTCAGATTTGAATTCTTAAACCTTAAGCAACCATTCGCTGTAGCGAACGAACTTTCGCGTAGCGAAATCAGGCGGCTGGAACTGGTATAAAAAGAACAGAAGCATGAAGCAGAGGGGGGCCTGAGATTTTTTGCTCTAAGGATAATTTTGATAAGTTATAAGATTACTTAGGAAGAAGAGAATTGGAGAATCGAGCTGGATTCACATCAACAATTGAGGAATCATCGTTGATGTTCATCCATCCCAAATTCTTCCCTTTTGTACAAGTTATCATGTCAATGGATAACTAACTCTCTATCTTGTTAGGGATTGGATTACTCTACTGAAAAAGTATGTATATCTTTTGATTATCAGTTTAATACAAGCATGCTATTATGATTATCAATTATATCTTGATCTTAATTTCCATATTTCATGAATTGGATTGATTAATGACAATTGCTTCCAATTCTTTGAACAAAAGATATTTAATTACTCAACTATTAATTGCTAGACATAGAATTATATTTGAGATCCATAATGAATACTCGTACTTAAATCACCGTCAGTGTATTCAATTCGAGTGAGAGATCATCAATTGAATCAACTGAAGGAACAAGAAAACTTCGTGTAGACATACACGTCGCCTTTGAAAAGTATATGGAGATAAGAATGATAGCATGAGTATAAAAGATATATCAGTTAGAAATATATACTAACAGTAGAGGAAACCAATCCCTGCAAGCTTTATAAAGACTCTACAATTTCTGTTACAAAATTTGCATCTTGATTATAGTCTATTACAAAGAAAAATCTTACTAAATTAAACCAAGCTTTTGAATCTTAAAACTTCTAATGGATTTTCAATACTCGGATTAATAGTAATATCACTCCAGTCTCTGTGGATACGATAAAAATACTTTCTTTTGAGTTACACAACATCATCTGCTCACTTTATACCAATGAGAATGGATTACCCGATGGAGAAGCTGGCTCAATTATATATTGAGAAGATAGTGAGTTTACATGGTATTCCTTCGAGTATCATGTCAGATAGAGATCCAAGGTTTACATCCAGATTCTGGGAAGGTTTGCAGAAGGCTTTGGGTACTAAGTTGAGATTGAGTTCTGCTTATCATTCGCAGACGGATGGACAAACGGAAAGAACTATTCAGTCACTAGAAGATCTGTTGCGTGCTTGTGTGTTGGAAAGAGGTGGTGCTTGGGATGGTTATCTACCCTTATCGAATTTACTTACAATAATAGTTTTCACTCGAGTATTGGTATGGCTCCGTTTGAAGCTTTGTATGGTCGGAGGTGTAGGACGCCTTTATGTTGGTATGAATCTGGCGAAAGTGTTGTGATTGGGCCGGAAATTGTTCAAGAGACAACAGAAAAGATTAAGATGATTAAGGAGAAGATGAATACTTCTCAGATTCGTCAGAAGAGTTATCATGATAAAAGAAGAAGGACACTTGAATTTCAAGAAAGAGATCATGTGTTCTTGAGGGTGACTCCTACGACTGGTGTTGGTAGAGCACTGAAATCAAGGAAGTTAACTCCGTGTTTCATTGGTCCTTTTCATATTATGGAGAGGGTTGGGGAAGTGGTGTATCGTATTGCGTTACCACCGACGCTTGCGAATCTGCATGATGTATTCCATGTGTCGCAGTTGAGGAAATACATTGTTGATCCATCTCATGTGATCCAAGTCGATGATGTACAAGTAAAGGGTAATCTGACAGTTGAAACTTTGCCTATGAGGATTGAAGATCGGAAGGTGAAACAATTGCGTGGCAAGGAGATAGCGTTGGTCAGAGTAGCTTGGGGAGGACCAGCCGGTGGAAATGTTACGTGGGAATTGGAGAGCCAGATGAGGGACTCCTACCCGGAACTCTTTGCCTAAGGTATGTTTTCGAGGACGAAAACTTTTCTAGTGGGGGAGAGTTGTAACACCCCATAAAATTCTTTATTTAATTTAAATAATTTTTGAATTAAATATTAGAATTATTTGAGTTAACTGAGAAAAATGGAAATAATGAGGCTAATGGGCCAGTGTCGCTTTTAGCAGAAAGGGGTGTCAGTTGTGAAGCCCAATACTAATGAGAAGCTTATTTTCATAAAATAGAAAAAAAGAGGAATTGTGGGAAGAGAACCAAAAAGGGAGAAGAAAGTCTGAACGTGAAAGAGCAGAGAAGCGAGGAAGTGCGACGCGAGGAATCAACCTTCAGGTAAGGGGGACTCTTCGGTTTATCTTCTATTATGGGATTATAGGTAGTATAATAGAATTGATCGTGTTATTCGTATCAATTGGGTTATGCTTAGGTTGTAGAAATGTTAGGTTTTGAGAGAATTGATTTATAACGATTGTATTGATCATGTATGGTGTTAATTGGATGGTTGAATGTATTATAAATGTGTTATAATATGTGCTTGTTTGCTGTACGTAAAGTCTGATTTAAATGGAATTGGTTTGGTAGTGATTCGGTGAAAGAGGGGCAAAATCGCAGGCTGTTTTCTGTGATTTGGAGTTCTGGAAATCGCCAGTTCGCGCTGCGTCTAGGGGTTGGCGCCGCGAACTGCTTGGCAGAAAACCAAGAAGTTTTGTTGTATTTAGTACGCGCCGCGAGCATATGGCAGCGCCGCGTAGGCGTACTTCTTTCCCGTTTCGCGCCGCGTACACATGTTTGCGCCGCGAAGTTCTTGGCAGAATGTTGAGGATTTTTTTGACTCGCTCAGTTCGTGCCGCGTGCTGTTGGTGACGGGCCATTTTGAAAAGTTGAAAAATGTGTAACTTTTAAACCGTAAACCGGATTTTAAAGCCGCTTCGAGTATAGTGAAGCTAATCAAATAATTTATATAATAAATTGGTGTTTTGAGTTGTGACTCGATTTACTTGATTGTGTGTGGCTATTTATCATGGTAATTGATGATTATGACATTGGTCGATTTATGTGGGTGATGAGCATGTTATGGTTGATGCATGCATTCATAATCATTATGTTGCTGGTCCTTGACGATGGTGGATCAGTGGTAGCTAATTCCCATTGTGTGGAATTAGTGAGTGGGAGTTACCGTATCCTTGACGATGGTGGATCAGTGAGTTGGGTTATCCCAGATTTTGGTGCCACATGCATGTAGTTGCATTGCATTAGGCTGTTTGTGCTATTATAACATGAATGGAAGATTGTCCAATGTTATAATATGTGTGGATTGGTTGTTTGCTTACTGATTTATGGTTTGAATCTGATTGTAATGGTGATTGGGTGAATGGCATGTGAAATGATATTTTATTATCTATATCTTATAACATTAGTTAAATGTGAATGAGACTCACCCTTACTGTTGTTATTTTTCAGATTGAGGAGTAGCTCTTGTACTTGGTAAGGATTAGCTCGTCAAGTAGTTCGTTAGAGTCAGTTGGGTCCGTGTCATGCTCTGGTCGTGTAACACTGGGGGCGTTGTTTAGAGTTATCTGTGAAACTCTTTTTATTTCAGTATTTTATTTATGGTGGTGTTTTAAGTCTATGACTTTGGATGTTGCATTGTTCAGATGTTAAATATAATTCTGCTGTGTTAACATGACGATCTGAATAATATTTGGGTTTAACGTTCCTTGTTATGGCATGACATGAGTATTATTTTAATTATATGGAAGTTGTAATGCCCTTTTCATGTTTTACTCTAATTATTGTTTAATATTTATGTGGGGTATTAGAAGGGTGTTACAATTCCAGATCGGTGCAAGAGTGGGACATAGAGAAGGCGTGGCTTCAATGGTAATTTCAATGCTTTTATCATAACATTGGGTGGCTCTTCTGCATTTCAAGAGGTTGCTTGTTGGTTTTGTGAAGCCTTTGGATCAGAAGCAACAATGTAGTGGCTCAAGAGTAGTTGTGTTTGTGATTAAAGTCACTTTACTATAATGAAATTGTTAACTTTGTGCCATAAATGGTGTAATTCAATGGGAAACGGTGAAAGCACTTGGTTCATAGCTCAAAAGCATTCAAAATCATCTGATTATGGTGTCTCCAACAAGTTATGGGAGTTGTAAACAAGATTCCTTCAGATTTGAATTGGATTTGGACCTTTGTTCTTCATGTTCATCCTTGAAATTCAAGTGTCATGGAGCTCTTTTTAAAATCATATCTCATAGATCAAGTAATAAAATTCCATTCTAATGGTCTCTTTTGAAATTACTTGCTACATAATTCAATCCACTTGTTAAAAAATTTCTCAAACTCCTTTTGGATCATGGTGGAAAATGGTCACAAAATTGGAAGAAATTCATGTTAAAACACTTAAAATTTCTCTAAGTTTTTTGAACATAAACTTATTAATCCAATATCTCTCAAGTTAACCATTTTTTGAAGAAATGCTATTAATGACAAAGTTGTTTGTTTGATCAAAATCTACAAATTTCATGTTGGGATATTTTGGAGTTTGTAGGTGAAATTTGAAGTTCCCAAAATGAGGTCAAAATCACTTAAAACTCTAATTTTGACTTTTGTTGACTTTTTTATTCTTGATTGTTTTTCTTGATTTTTCTGGATCAAATGAAATTAATAATCATATGTTGATGATTTTGATCTTCAAAAGTCCATGGTTGACCAATTTTCTCAAAAGTCAGAGGTTGACTTTTTCCAGATGTACTACTATTTTGTGGATTCCACATGAATCAAGTTCTCCTCTTCAAATGAATGATGTGAATGGATTGTAATTTTTATTTGGAGACCCTTAAATCATAGGTTGATGATTCATGGAGCTATGTCCTGATTAAAAGTCAACTCTCTAGGTGAATTAGGTCAAAACCCAATTTGGGCACCAGATGAGTTTGGAAGTTGTTGATCTTGAATTGGGTCATCCTTGGGCTTTGATATTGATGAGAGAATCATTTGAACATAGGATAATTTTTGAACTTCTTTGTGGGCCTCAAAACCCTAATTTGCTCAGTCTCCTCTTGATCAGTTTCCTGTCTTAGAACCCAAGTCACAAACAACAAATTTTTGGTATTTTTGGTTAGCAAATGATGTATGCATGATGATAAAGATGATGATGATGATCCTACTATTTGAAATAGGGTAGGACATCAGTGGTCAAAATTAGGGTACAACACACACTGCAACGGTAGCTCAGGTGTGAGCCCCTTGATCATACAACCAGGGATATCTAGTTGATCACACAGCCAAGGACGACTCCTTGATCACACAACGACAGTCATAATACATAACTAGTATCTGGCCTGCTTTGATTCAAGCATACCTGACAAATCCATACTCATCGAGCCATACGAGTCAAACAACTCCGAATATTCAACTGGAACAAAAGAGTAAAACAAGTCAATGATCAATCACAGTATTATATGTATCCTCCAAGCATACATAAGCCTTAACTATAAACATACTTGTAATATCATTGTCATATCACATATTATATCTCATAAGTGCACTAGTCAACATAACTATGGTAGTCGTATATAATTGATTCCATACTATACGCCATAACTACATGTACTTTACGCATATATGATCATGTAATGACAGTTACAAAATTACACATGGTATTTCACCCTACAAACAACATCTAGGTATTTTCATACCCTAATTTTGTCCCCCCTGAGATGTCAAACCTCCAGACATTTCATCAACTCAAGACAAGTACCCAGAGCAGTCACTTGTTTATCTGGTACACAATTAAGGGTGTTCAAGAACAAAGAAGCTCGGGAAAAGGATCAATCAATATGAAAATGATCTTTACTAAATTCATAGGACTCAAATAATTCACTTATTCACCTATTTTGATTAGACATCAGTCGTCAGGACTCAGATTTGCTCAGGTCACCAAACTAGGGTTTTGAGCCCATTAAGGGCTAAAATCCGGGACCACATCTGAGAAACCCTAAAATTCTCCAGGGCATCATTTGAAGTGTTAAATCATCCTCAAATGATCCCTATGGCAATATCCAATGGGAATTGTACTTCAATTCAAGATCCACAGTCATCAATTTCATCTGACCTACAAATTAGGGTTTTTGACCTAATTCACCTGGACAGTTGACTTTTAATCAGGACATGGCTCCACAACTCAAAACATGGTTCAATAACTTATATTACCTTAATATGTTCCATTCATATCATTCATTTGAGGAGGAGATTTTGATTCATCACAAAAGTCCAAGATTTCACTTCATTTGGAAAAAGTCAACTGTACAAGATCACCTTTGACTTTTAGGGTTTTGGATCAAACCATAACTTTTAAGGATCAATATCATCAATATATGATTATTGAAGTCATTTGAACAAGAGAAATCAAGAAAATCAATCAAGAATAAAAAAGTTAAAGATTGACTTTTCATACTTAGAAATGTTTCTAAGTGTTTAAAGGTCTTTTTTTCAAAACTTTGAAAGGGAATATCTCAAAATTTCAAGTACAAACTGAAAAAAACTTCCATCATCAAAGTTGTATATTTTGATCCAATGAAAAAATTTATCACATAATTTTTTGGCTAAAAGTCAACCATTGAAGAGATATGGAGCTTCAAAGTAACTGCCTTCATGAAACTAGCAAAGAAACCCTAGTTTTCTTAAAACTTTATGGGACTTTTTCACTAATTTCCCTAAGGATTTTGGACAAACACTAAACTAATGAATTAAAGTAAATGTCAAGGGATTTCCAAATTGTGTTCAACCATTTTCAAATTCATCATGATCTAAGAGATATGATTGATCAAAGTAGGGCATTTGAAGTGAAATTATAGGTCATGTCCAAATTTGAATTTTGCAAATTTTGTACCAATGCCTCTACCAATTGATGCATCCTCATCCATGAGATATCAGAAGAGATTTGAAGGAATCAAATGCACTATTTCATCATTTTTGGCCAAGTTGCAAGAATTCAATGCCATGTGATTAAGTAATCATTACAAAATTGGAATCTTGATGAATCTCCAAAGAATCTTCTCCTAAGCCAATTAGAGTCCACTTCTGCAATATAATTGTCCCCTAAGACCACACAAGATCGATGGCTAGGGGATTGATCAAGTGGAATCAAAATTGCTATCATTGCATCTTGGATATTTTTGAAATTCCCTCATAACCAAGAAACCAAGTTAACCTCATTAAGCAAAGCTCACTCTCCCTAATTTGTTCTGAACCTTTTTCCTATAAATAGAAGAGCATACCTCAGTATTAGACACACCAAAGCAACAGAAATCTTGATTTCTCCTTCTCTCCCTCATACTTAGGTTTTTTAAAGGTACTTTGGCAAGAAGACTCAGATTCTTCAAACCAGAGCTCTTCCTTTGAAAATAAGTATTCAATCACATCAAATAAGGTATTTAGAAGTGATCCAAACACCTGGAACACTTCTGTACGTGGAGGATCATCATCTTCACCTCTCACTTGGAGCCATATCAGTTGAGGTCGAGCAAGAAGTTCTGGGGAGTTCTAACTCAAGCTAAGCATCTCAACACCTTCCTAGAGGATAATTGAAGCTATTTGGATTACTGCAGCAGCTCTGTAACACACTTTGATCAGAGCTCGATCTCCATTTTTTAGGTAAGCCTCATGAGCTTCAAACTCTATAATTCATGTATGATAAATGAAAAATGAAGTTACCAGTTAGTTTCTGCACCTATGAGGATCATTAACCCTCAATCAATTGCATCATATCATACATATATGTCATTTCATATTAAATTCCAGTTTTAGGGTTCTTGTGATTTATGCGTGTGAATATTGAGTTACACTCAAAATAAATGAAATCAAAGACCACCATCAGTTTCCTTATCCAAAAACGAGTGAGTTTCATGTTTACATCGTGGCAATTGATTGAGAAACAAGGGAGATAGAATTTCAAATTTTTGAGTGATGAGAGGTTGAAGATGAAGTTGGCCATGGCGCGCCATTTTCTGAACTTAGGGGGAAAGTTTAAAATATATTTAACTGAAGGCGTGTATTAAATGAATACATTGTTTTCCCTAGTGGCCTCCCACACGCTCTTAGTCTCATCTTGCCTCAGGTCTGGGGTTCGATCCCCCCCTCAGACCTTTTTGTTTTATTTTCATTTTATCACACTTGTTTCACACAAAAGGATTTGGTCTCTTCCCTCTATCAGTCCATGCGCATGGCTCAGTTGGCTTTTGTTTTAAACTCTTCACTCCAAAGGCGTGGGTTCAAACCTTGGTGGAAACAAAACCTTTTTTTTTACTACTTTTCTTACTTAATTTATACATAACTTCGCATAATTATTTATTCTATCAAATTAAATCATTCTCACTTGATTTTTCACACACTCTTCGTTTAATATATCTATTTTATGAACAAACCAAAAAATCACAAAAATATTATTTATTTGATATATTTTTATTAGGTTTAAAATAATATATTTTAAAGTATTTTTAAATACTTTAAATATAATTTTCACTTGATTTTCAAAACCTAATCTCTTGTACATATTTTTGTGATAAAACCCTAATCATTTAGGTCTTAATTAGGTATAGGCTTTGTATTTACCCTAATTAAGTTGACTTTTGTCAAAATTTTCAAACTATTTTCAAGCTCCGATTAAATAGACAATCAAGGTTTTCAGACTCAACTATTTTTTCATAAACAGTAAATCAATTTCAGTGGGCCTCTAATAGAGTGTAAGACCCAACACCCTTTTCTTTTCATAGTTTGTTTTCAAACCATCTATTTGAAGGGCATTATTCTAGGTGAAACTCTTCAGATACCTATGTGACCTAGTGTCCATCTTCACTTCTTCTATTTTCAATAAAACATTCAACTATTTTCAATAAAACATTCAACTGTTTTCAATAAAACATTCAACTGTTCACAATCAAACCCTCAAACTGTTACCAATAAACAACCAAACCAAGCTACTGGTAAGGCTTTGTACATACATCTTTCAAAGGCCTCCTCTTCATCCAGGTTAGGTTTTATGGCTTTTAACTTACAAGCTTTCATTTAAATTTCTGTCAAATATAAACTGTAAATTTATATTGTTTAGAACTCGGTCGGAGAATAACCTTAGGGTAAATAAACTATATATATATATATATATATATATATATATATATATATATATATATATATATATATTATAGGACTATGGCCTAGGATTGAGAATGTCTTTCCAGTTGTTGCACCCCAAAATTTTCCCATCCTAATTCACATCTATCTGGCTTAAGTGTGGCATTTCATCTGCATACTTTCATTAGGTTATTTGCATTTACAGTCGTTCGTCAAGTGCTTCAAATCTTGGATCAAGGATCGTGTTGAGAAATGACTTCTCTATATTCAGGGGCTTTCAATTTAACTCAAGGAATCAACTGGTTCTATTTGCCAATCAGGGTTCGTAAAGTTAAGGTTGCGTGTTAATAGTCATTATGAACTTCTTTCATCTTTCAAGCTACAAGGGGGCATAAGCTTATGTTCAAATTATTTCAAAAAAATATATAAGAAGGCATTATGATCAAGACATTTGCTTGTCATTTTTTATACAAATGAACTTGGAAATTTGAATTAAGTTTTGACTCATTATGATGAATTATTCCTCTCAAGTGACTACTTATGGCCATGAGTTCTCAATGTGCAAGTTTGGTTGAAATTAAGCTATTGAATCGCTTGTAATTCCGATTACAAAAAGCAAAGGCCATCATAAATTAAAGTATGAGACAAACATCATTTGATTCAACGCTGTTCAATTTCAAACATTTCCCATCATTTCTCATTCAAAGTACTACACAAATATACAAATTCACCACACATTCAAACATAGTCCATACTGTCATACCCCAAATTTGTCCTACCCTTTCAATTTTATCTGGCTTAGGCTCATGCATTTCATAGTCTCATGTACATACCTCCCATTAGGTCATTAACATAACTCATGCATTAATTAATCAATAACTTGGCTTTGGGATCAAGGCTTGGAAGTTAGGGTTGTTACTTCACTAAAGCTCGATTCCTATGGTTCTTCTTTGAGTATTAGAGTGTGAAGACTAGGTTTCGCAATGTGCATTGTGGACTTCTTTCTCATCAAGCTACAAGGGCTACTCTTCATCCAAATGAGATCAAGATCTTTCATATGAGGATTTCTTCGAGGCCGTGGGATCAGGTTGTGGTCATTCATTTGATTATAAATCCCCAAATACTTGAAGCACAAGTCATCATGTGGATTATGGTTGAATCGGTGGATGTGACATAAAGCCTTCGTTTGGTGGTTTGTGTTACAAATTGAACAAGTTGGAAGAGTAATTGCAAAGTGACTTAAGGTTCGAGTACTTAAAGCAACGTGACTGTGGTTTAAAAGCTGGAAGAAAGTGATTCAAACACGGTTTAGCAATTCATGAATTGAAAGCATCCACTAAGGTCTAAACATCATTCATGTTCAACCATTATCATCCAAGTGTATCATCACATCAACAAAAATCCATTATAAAAAAGGGACTACTTCGTTTACATATTCAAGCCCAAAGAATCATTACATTCAAGCTATTACAAGTTCAAGACCAATTTCAAAGGTCGAAGTTGCAAATATCATTCAAAATTCATCAAAATTCTAATTCAAAAATCCATCACACCATTCATCATTTAAAAGTTCAAAATCCCATTCAAAGTACATTGCAAAATTACAACCAAAAATAATAATCATCATAAACTCATCCTAAGTCTGCCC
Source organism: Vicia villosa (assembly GCF_029867415.1). NCBI lineage: Eukaryota > Viridiplantae > Streptophyta > Magnoliopsida > Fabales > Fabaceae > Vicia > Vicia villosa. The sequence continues at coordinate 1,144,781 of NW_026705134.1, read as the reverse complement.
CTAAAATCTTAATGTTTCCATGTTAATCTCCAAGTCTCCTTCTGTGGCCCTCTTCATGATGTCGCATCCATATTACACTAGGCTTCCTGTTACAAAGCCCCCATGTATGCAAAAGTAGACCTTTTTGATACTTGCATCCGATGTTCTGGATCTCCATGTACTTAGAACCAACCTACAACAAGATCAGAATTCAAACCAACAGAACCAAAACACTACATCACACTTCCATTTCTTTTTGATAAAACAGTTAAACAAAATAGAATAACAGTTACAACTGCCTTTTGCTCCATTTTGTTACCTTGATTCAACATCCATTTTACCCCAAGTCAGCTTGCACCCAGGGTGCCACAAAACCGTCATAGGACCTGCGTAATGAGAATCAAACCGTGTCAAACAAGCGGACCATGTATCATCAATACAGGGAATAGCACATGACACATAAATAAAGGGGAATCTAAGGTGTGATCCATGTAACAGGTATACGATTCAAGGATGCTCAGACAGACTCACAATTTTCAGATGAAATTTACAAGTTGCAATTCACAATGCACAACATACACTTGCATCATGATCCTAACAGTCTACTGGAGTTATACATCCAGTCATAAATCATACCCTACACTTGAAAATCCAACAAAACTCAGAACAAATAGTGTGCAACAGATTATCAAGAAGCTAAAATTGTAACCAATATCAACCTAGCATTCCATTTAGATATTGTTCTAACATTTTCTAATCGGTTCAGCTAGCTACCAACCTTTAGCCATTTTTCACAAACCATTCAGTAACAGAAACATAGTCAGCTTAACTAATTCCTAACCGATTCAATCCTCACCATTGATCCAATAACGGATTCCTAACAATTCCTAACACTCATAACAGTCCATAACTAACTGAAACAACTTCATAACACAAATAACAACCTCTAGCCAATTCATAAACCTCCAAAACCTTTCAATCCTCACCCTCCAATTCTCCTAACTGATTTTAGATCCTAAGGCTCAGAACCCCTTTCCCTCTAACCGAATTCTCAACTTCAAAGTCACCAATATAACTGACTCTCTCTTCTCAAATTCGGCACACGCTCATTCTTCACTCCACCATTCACCACCTTCCACTCTTCTTCATCTTCAAAGTCCCCCTTCACACTCTCTGCAATCACTCTCTGCAACTACTCCCTCCATCACCATTCTTCGCACCACCTCCTATCTTCACCATCTTCATCCTCTCTCACTCTCAATTCAGAACTCTCTCTGCATCTTCATCTCCCTCACGTCACCATACGCACACTTTCAGAAAGCTTTTGAGGTTCACCATTAGAACCTCAACAAGCTTGTGCTAAACCTCTCACGCAACTCTCATGTTAATCGATCTCTCAAGCTACACTGAGTTTATTTCTCAGCTCTCAATCACTACGACACACAACAGCACAAGAACGTCGACATCGAAAAGCATACGAAAAGAAGAAGAACAGAAGACGAAGAGAAGAAGGAGAAGAGCGAAAAGATTACCCTAATTGAAGTTCTCCGACGCGTTTATTTTGCCAAGTCCAGCCGTCGGAGATTCATCGGAGTTACTCCGGAAGGTAAGTAGTTCCTTGACCTTTCTTCAATATTCTCGAAGCTATGTGTTAGATTGCGGTCTTCTGAGCATTTCTCCCATGATCTTGATCTATGATTCGTAGCCATAAGCCGTCGATTTGATTTTGTCGCAACCTGCCCTAAAAATTATAGCTTTTAGAGTCGCCACCTATTCTACCAAGGCGAATAGGAAACCTATGCAATCAAGAGATCAGGGTAAGATACTATATTCAGGTCGAGGGAAGGTGTTAGGCACCCTCAACCCTTTCCTAAGGTTTGTTCTAAGGTAAAGGCTTTATGGCTAAAATTTAGAGGTTTAGTAGCTAAGGAAATGAATAGGGGAAAAATTGAGATTTTAGGGAAGGGGGACTCGCCTTGGTTATACAAGTGACTACATATCTCCTTAGGGAGAATCAGAGTCAACGTAGTTCGGGCACAGGATTGTACGCCTTAGAATTAGAATTTGATTGTATTTGAAGTTGTTTTAAAATGCGAAGTTCGAAGGAATTTTGAATTACCTTATCGTAGTTGTGAACATCGCAGTGTTGAAAAGATGAAAATCCGTAGTACCGTGGTTTAGTGTGTTTTAAGATTTGAGCGTACAACCCTGGTTTGATTTGTACTATTAATCGCGATGACCAATGGGTTTGATCACCATATTTAACAGATTGATAAAAGCATTGCTAATTATTCAAATCGATTGATTCGATTAACACCGTTAGCAAATTGATGTGTTTTAATTATTTTAATTTTATCGTTACACCTCATAATCGGTAGATTCGATTACAAATAATAACAAATTAATAACGAAATGCTAATCATCGTAACCAATAGATTTGGTTAAAACCATTTAGCAAAATAATTTTATTTAAATTTATTATTTAATTAATTTGTTAAGATTCAACTAAATAAAACCCTAAAACCTAAAATTTAAGGATATAATAAAGTTAATTAAACAACCTATTCTAATTAAAAAAGTTTGAATTGATTAATTGAATCTAATCCTAAGAACCATGTACAAATTAAATAATCTAATTAGTCTAAAGATATAAAGTCTAACAAAAAAACGTTTTAACTTAAATCAATTTTTTAAAACTAATAGCCAAATCATTGTTGATTGGCTAAGTGGTTTCACTAAGTCATGATTAAATATCATCACCACCAGATAGCGCCTCCCACAGGGGTGTGTATGATTTTCAATTTATTTTCCTACCCTATCCACTTGCGACACGTGGCAATGAAGAACATAATTTTAAAAATAAAATAATAATTTATTATATGATTAATATACACCCATGAGAGACACCGAAAACCCTCATTTCTTTTTCTTTCTCTCTGCTTCTCATCCCCTTATTTCAAGAATGCAGTCAAGAATTTATATCCACCCATAGCCAAAACAACCACAACATCAAAAAAGAAAGAATGGAACCTGGAAATAGCCGATGGCGTGAATCTTCGAAATCGTTGCTGAAGCTGTGTTGAAGCTATGTGTCTTAGTTGTTGTCGTGCTACCGTTGATGGCGCCGTTTGGACGCCACAGATCGGAAACGGTAGAGTGGTACAACCGCGTGGTGCTGTTTGTTCCGGTAGAAGATTCGGCCAGACTTGGGATGGTCGACGTTGGTTATTCCACGGAGAGGTGTGTGATTGTGTTATCGGCGAGTGAGATCGCAGAAGTAAATTGATAAAAGGTTACTGAATGAAAGAGCTGTGTTTCACGCGGAGGAGAACGGACGGCGGCTTTTCGCGGATTCCGGCGGGGGACCCCTCTTGTGCGGCGGTCACGTTTGGGAAGGTTGAGCGACAGTTATTCGGTCTGTTTTTTTTGGTCCCCCTTGTCCCCGTGAAACCTTTTGTCTTTTTATATTTGGAGGAAATAGGTTTAGAATTTACGATAGGGTTAATACCTATTTTGCCCCCTGCCATATAGGGCGGATTTGAAAAACCCCCCTGCGAAAAAAAAAGTTGCAGGAATCCCCTCAACATTTAAAAATAATTCTTCTTAAAACCCTCCCCATGCCACATCACAAAAAAAGCTGATCTGTCACGTTTTTTTCATTTTTTTTGCAGAAATTAAATGCCACATGTGTATTGGACATGGTAGAAAGACAAAAATGCCCTTCAGTGTTAACACATAAATGTCTTCTTCTTCCTTGGAAACCCTAAATCTATGTTACCTCCACCTTCTTCTCCATCGTTGTTTTTCTTTCACTGCTGCTAGTCCCGTCACCTCAAATCATCTTCATCCGCGCGGCCAATTCTTGTAATACTTCTTCTTCATCTAATTCTTCATCCAATCCGCATCCAATCCGCAAGAATGAGTTACCCAGTTTGTTCTTATTCGTGCAATTCTCCAAACAGCAGGGTTACTCCTAAATGCGACCATAACATGTCCATGAAGATGTTTGTTTCAAAATCTGCTGCAAATCCTGGACGAAAGTATTGGAAGTGTAAGTTTTGGGGGAGGGAAGATGATTGTAACAGGTTTCATTGGGATGATGAGGTTTGTGGCGAAACTGTTGCAAATGTCATGGACAGAGAAGTTGTTTATGTGATGAGGAAAATGGAGAAAGATTTAACAAAAAAGATGGAAGATTTGAAGAAACAGCTTGATGATTTAAGGAAGAAACTGAAGTTTTTTATTGCTGTAGTTTTTGCTATGTGTTTTTTCTTCATGATTCATGTAACACACATGTTGCAAAGTTAAATGTATTTTCAGTATAATTGTAATGTAGTATGTTGAAGTAATGTACTTCTCTTGTTATTGTTTGAAAGCAAACAAAGTGTCCTATTGTAATGTATCATGTTGAATTAATGAAGTTTTTGTTTGAAGGCATACACAGTTTTGGGATAATTTGTTGAATAAAATTGTTTGTAAAACATTACTTAAATGTTGAATCAATGAAAGCAAACACATTGTACTTAAAACTCCCATCAAACATTATACATAAAACTTGTTTTGGAATCACATTACAAATAAAGTTACAAAAAGGCACATTATGTGCTTACAAAATGCTAGATAAAGTTGCATAATCAGAGGTTTTTAAGTTACAAAATAGGAGACAACTAAATTACTGTTTCCATCTTCTTGCAATGTCCTTCCATTTTTCTGAAGATTCATCAATCACCAATGGTGCATCTGAAGTTGAGCCAGGCCCACCAATTTTCCTTGAATTTGACAAAATCTTAATCCTTTCACTAACCCTCTTCCTCTTAGGCTTGCTAACAGGTCCCTTTTTCTTAATTTTTTTTGTAATAGATGCATTACACGACTCTGGCTGATCAGCTGCTGTGGTTGTTGTTTCAGTTTGAACATGTGATGCATGAACTGGATTAACTGGTGCAGCTTGAACATGTGATGCATGAACTGGATTAACTGCTGCAGCTTGAACAGGTGATGCAGGGGTTGGATTCATTGCTGCAACTTGAACAGGTGATGCAGGGGTTGGTGTCACTGCTTCAACCTTAACAGGTGATGCAGGGGTTGGATTCACAACCTGTGATTGTTGTTCTTCAAAAGCCTGCATCATGTCATCAAGCATTGTCTCTAATTCAGGGTCTAATTCAGGGTCACATTCAGGTTCAACTCCAGCCTGTGCAGCAGATGTAGAAGCTTTGCTCCTTGGTGCCTTTCTCTGCATTAGTCACAAAAATACATAACAATAGTGGAATGAAATACAAGCCATAAACATATATAAGATCAACAATTATTGTTCAATGCTGTTACCTTTCTCTTCAGGGCATTGGGATCTTGTTCAGTGCTCTTACACTTCCTTGAGTTATGTCCAAATTTGTCACACTTGGTGCATCTATAGCTCACACCAATTCTCCTCAACCTTGATCCATTTTCATCTTGTTCTCTAATCCTTAACTTCTTAGGTCTGCCAGGACCCTTCTTATACTGAGGTGGTTCCATGTTCTCAGCATCCACATCCGGCCACATGTCCATACCATTAATTGGACTGACATTGTTTTCATAGCAACATTTGTAAGCATCTCTCATGTAACAAGGATCAACATATGTTTCAGGATTCAAATTTTGATATTGAATTGCAGACACTGCATGTCTGCAAGGGATGCCAACAAGTTCCCAAAATCCACATGTGCAAGTTTTTTCCCCAAGATTAACAACAAATTGTAGCCCATTATATGGATGATGCACCTGCCATAAATCACCCATGCTCCATTTTGGCAGCCATTCCCCACTCAGCAAAGTTTCCTTATCTAATCTTTTCCTAGGATTAGGCATAATATTATGTTTCCACTTGTCAAGCTTAACCAGACTATTAGCAATCCTACCCATTAAATAGTTCCTAATCCATTCTACCATTGTAAGAATTGGTTTATCCCTAGCTTGTAAAATTGTACTATTAAATGATTCACTTAAGTTATTCATCAGCACATCACACTTAGGGTAAAAGCTAAAGGAATGCTTACACCAAAACTTTGTAGGTACTCCCATCAACCACTCCCATGCCTTCTTATCCAATGCCTTGAGCTCATTCATCTTTTTCTCCCATGCCTGAATGTATGTAGCTTTGGCAGCTCCCATGAGTAGGTCCCTGATAGCAGCTCCACCACCAAACTTCTTCTTGAAATTGGCATATAAATGCCTTAGACAAATTCTATGTTCAATTTTCTCAAACTTCTCTTCAAAGACACTTACAAGACCCTGAAACACATTGAAATACATAATTACTTACATACAAACCACAGATCTAAAAAAACAAGAAACATAAATCAAGATTACCTTTTGTTGGTCTGATATAAAGACATACTTTCTTTCAATCCCAATGTCTTCCATAAGTAGTTGCATAAACCATTTCCAAATTTCCTTTGTTTCAGTCTCTACTACACCAAATGCCAAAGGATAGTATTGGTCATTTGGATCCCTTGCCACTAATAACTGCCCCCCATACTGTGTCTTAAGGTGACAACCATCCACTCCAATGAATGGTCTACATGCCTTTGTGAACCCTTTCTTACAACCATCAAAGCAGAAATAAAATCGACCAAATCTAGGAGGTAGGGTTGGAACTGGCCTCTCAGTGTCAATCTTTATAGTATTTCCAGCTGAATGTTTCTTTAGCTCAGCAGCATAACTCCATAACTTGTTAAATTGTTCCCTTGCATCTCCTTCAATAATCTGCTCAGCCATGGATCTAGCCCTCCAAGCCTTCCCTTTGGTTATGCCAACTGAGTATTTTTGCCTAAGCTCTGACATAATTTCTGAAACTTTAACTTTACCTTGTGATTTTCTTTTCTCAACAACTAGCTTTGAGACCCACTTGGAATTTGCAGTTTTGTTATTTAATACCCTAGCACATGTGTGTGTCCCCACCCAAGTTTTTATTTGGTAAGTGTGTCTATCCCCCACTTTGCTACATAATGCTAAAAACCCACATTTACCCTTGCACTCCACCCTAACCCTATAACTCTCGTTTTTTACAAAAGTTATCGCTCTCCCATTTAAAATTGACCAGTCTCTAATTGCATCTTTACATTCAGAAAGAGATTTGAATTCCATACCTAATTTGAATTGAAAGTCCTTGTTGACCAACTCACTTCTGAACTTCTCATACTTTGGCTTTGGTTGTTTGTCATCCTTGTCACTATCATCGGGGTCAGAGCTATCCAACTCTTCACTATTATATACCATCTCTCTACTTTTAAAATTGGTAGCACTCCTCTTAGAACTAGAACCCAAAACACTTTTAGGAACAAGAAGATTCACTTTAGTCCAATTCACAGATTTCATTTTCTTGGTGTCCTTCGATGCCATAATCTTATATCTCAAAGACTTTCCATTTACCTCAACCCTGTTTCCACTCTTTGGTATTTCTACTTCCACTGCTTCAAAGTGTTCCTCTTCTCCTTCACATACCCTTTCTTCTTCACTGTCATCAAATGCTGTCCCTCCTTCATAATCTTCGTCTGCACTATCATCATCATTAGAGTCACTAAAACTCTCAAAATCCGGAGTCAACACTTTGGACATCATGTCTTCAACCCCATGTTCTACCCATATGTGTCCATCAACATTAAAGGAAAAACTATGATTAGCAATTTCTCCAGCTTGAGCATCATCAATCAAGTGGGTAAAACTTTCGTCCACAGTTGAAATCTTCCTCCATAGCCTGAAAGAATCGTAACCCCAGTCTTTCACCAAGCTAACAGCTTCAAAAAAACTCCACTTGTCCGAGTCTTGTCCTTCTACACTGGTTTCGCTCCCTCCCCTGTAAAACACGTGATTGTCTTGCACAAAGTTTCCTCCATGGTGAAAGATAACTGAAAAAAACCCCATTTCTGCAAACACCCAGGTACCTAAACATTACTAATCGTGAAAAGTCATTAAAATCGGTTCGATGGAGAAGAAGATTTAACTTACCTTTTGACAATGTGGATGAATGCAATCCTAGCAGCAACAACAACTTCCCAGGATGATGAACGAGAGAGCATAGAATGTGAAAATGAAGAATCAATTTTAGTTAGGGTTTAAAATGGGCAAAATAATGTGTTAACACTGAAGGGCATTTTTGTCTTTCTACCCTGTCCAATACACATGTGGCATTTAAGTTCTGAAAAAAAAATGAAAAAAACGTGACAGATCAGCTTTTTTTAGAATGTTGAGGGGATTCCTGCAACTTTTTTTTTCGCAGGGGGGTTTTTCAAATCCGCCCTATATGGCAGGGGGCAAAATAGGTATTAACCCTTTATGATATTGCTATTTTTGTGTCATTCACATGGGGAAAATTTGATGCTAATTTCATAAAGGACTTAATGGTGAAGATTTGAGAGATTCAGATTTATGTGTAAGTTTAATTGAATAAAAACTTTCCATTCTCAAGTTTGATTCCCACGGTTTAGATGATGATTTTGTGAAGATTTGGGAGTTTGTTTACTGATATGATAAGAACAGTGTATTTCTTTATTAAAATTTATTTGTGACAAAGAAAATGATAATAATAATAATAAAATTATAAAAACTAACTCCTAAAAAATAGTAATTAACTTTTTTTTGTTTTGTTTTAGTAGTAGTAACAACATGACTATAAAACTCTACGTGATACTGTCATACCCCAATTTTTGACTTAAGATACCACCTCATATCATTGCATATGCATCATTTGCATCTCTAACAAATTGCATAGCTTGTGTTTGTTACTTGTGCTCAGCAGGGATTAATCAAGAGATCATTCATCAGTACAAGTAATAATCAATTTGGGTTTTGTTCTACCTTCATCTCAAATGAATCATCTTCATCACCAATCAACATTTGGTCCTCAAGGATTCAATTCAACAAGCTCAAAGGCTCTGAATCAACCAAATTAGGGTTTTGACTGAAGATAGCATACTCCTGACTTTTGCTCAGGATTTGGCCTAATTACTTGGGACATGACCTCAAGACCCCAAGTGCATCATTTTGACCTAATCTATTGGCTCAAGACATCTCCTATACAAGGGTTGATCAACAGTGAAATTGCAAATCATCAGATTAGGGTTTTTGAACTATCAGGGACCAAAATCAGGGATCACATTTGGGAAACCCTAAAAATCCCCAGGGAGTCAATCAAAAGTTTCAATCATCTTCAAATAATCCCTATGGCAATATCCAATGGAAATTACATCTCAATTCAAGATCCACAGTCATTAATTTCATCGGGTCGACAATTAGGGTTTTTTCGCATAATTCACTGAACAACTGACTTTTTAATCAGGACATGGTGCCACAACTTAAACCATGGATCAAGGTCCTCCAATAGCTCATTGAGATTCATTCATAACATCCATTTGGTGAGGATAGCTTGATTTATTTGAAATCTCCAGAAACGCGATTCGCCTTAAAAAGTCAACTGTACAAGATCACCATTGACTTTTGGGAATTTTTGGTCAACTATGACTTTTGAAGTTTTAAATCATCAATATATGATATATTAAGTCATTTGATCAAATAAAATCAAGAAAATCAATCAAGAATCAAAAAGTCAAAAGTTTGACTTTCCATACTTAGAAAAATTCTAAGTGTTTTTCAATGGTTTTTTCCAAACTTTGGAAGGGAATTTCTCAAAATTTCACCTACAAACTGAAAAAAACTTCCAACATGAAAGTTGTAGATTTTGATCCAATGAACAACTTTGTCAATTAAATGATTTTCCAATAGATCAACCATTTAAGAGATATGGAGCTTCAAAGTTGGTATCTTATGAAAATTTCACTTAAAACTTCATTTTCTTCAAAGTTCATGGATCTTTTTCACCCATTTCCTTAAAGGTCTTGAAGAAACTTTCAACTAGGGTTTTGAAGTGTGTAATATGAGCTTTCCAAAATGTCCAAGAGCATGAAAAAATATGAAGTGTAGCCATGGTTTTGAATTTTGACATTTGTGAACTTTTCACTTGAAATTTCAAGTCATTTTGCCAAAGTTATGAACCATTTTGCCAAATGATCCAAGTAATGATGCATAGATGCAATAATTGGAAGATATTTTCTGAATTGAGATCAGAATGGAAAGAGATAAGAAGCTTGGCAAAATAACCATGGTTAAGTCACTTTTAACCATTTGCATTTAATGTGAAAGATTCCATTTTATCTCTTAAGCCAAATCATCACTTCTTGATCAACTTGCAAGAGCTTTGTATTCAGAAACCTTGGCTTATAAATATAGGTCATTTCCTCATTCAAAATCACACGAAAACCTCACAAATTATAGGTTTTCTCCTTCTTTCTTAAAATGCAAGTTTCTTAAGTTTCAAGGAAGTAGAAATTCCAACCTCCAAACCCTTGAAGTTCTGGCCAAAGTGATGATTCCAACAACTTCTAAACATCAATTAGGAAGTGTTTGAACCACTCACACACCTCAAATTACCCCAATAGTCAGAATCACTCTTCAACCTCCATATTTGCATAAGGGATTTAGCTCTCCATAGACATGAAGAACACACAAGAATCAATGGAGGAATTCATCTTCATCAATGGAATTTCTTCAATTGGTAAAGAATCCACCTTCAATTGTTGTTCTTCTCTTCAGAATCAGATTGCTCTCCTAATTTCGCTCACAAAAGTATATCCCCCAAAGTTGGAAACTAGGGATTTTAAATAGAAGTTTTGGGCTTCTAACGCCGAGGCCGCGGCGCGGCATCGAACTGGCGCGGCGCGCATCAAAACAGAATTATTTTCGCGGCGCGCCCTAGGAACTCTCGCGGCGCGCCCTTTGCATTTTCCATCTTTTTCTTCTGCCTTTGAGACTTCCAGCTCTCTATCCTCCTCATGTTCTTCTTAAGTTCTTATTAAGCTCAAAACCTGCAACAATAACACCCACAAGTGATTCGATTTGCTTTACACATGAACTAAACTTATTCAGTTCAATTCTTAATAAAAACCTATGGATCTATCATAATTTGCATCGGTTTAGAGAAGAAATCACCTATATTAACACATGAATTTACCATTAATTTACTCCTAACAAACTCTCCCCAACTTAGAGTTTTGTTTGTCCCTAAACAAAATTACTTACCTCCAGCAAAGTTTACCGACAATCATGCAACAAGTTTTTTTTTTCAAAAAGTTTTTCTCAAGTGGTTCAATCTAGTAACTAAGTCAAATGCTCCTCTTCTACCTGCAAACTCAGAATATACACATGAACAAAACTTTGAAAGCAAATTACCTCCAGAAGTTCAAAACACTACACAATTGTAATTGAATCAACACTAATCACTCTCATCAAAAAGTATGATGAATAAAAGAGGGGTTAAACACTCATCCAAACAATTAGATCAACAAAGATCCATATCATACGTTCACCAAGTTGTCAGCATCAAGTACTTGTGGAATCTGAGAATCAGAAGGTCTTTCTCGGGTTGTAGTGTGGTTTAAGATTCAAAGAAAAGAAGATAATCAAGGGTTGTTCCTAATATAGGGAAGCATCCAAATCATAACTCATTCCTTCTCCTCTATAACTTTAATTCTCTCACCCGTTCATCTTTTTTCATTCGTAGCTTGGTTTTTTCTTTTTCACTTTTTTTTTCAACAACCGTTATATTCAAACGTTGTTCTTTTTCCATCAATTTTTCTCTCTTTTTTTTTTCAAGCTACGAATTCTTTAATCTTTCACCGATTACCACAGATACTTACTCTTCTTTTGAATGTGACTCTCCCCAACTTGGAGATCAACCTGTATTTAGATTATATGAATGCTCCCCTACTTTCTAAAAAGGTCACAGAGAAAACACATCACCAAATTTTATGGTTGATGGTCCAAAACAAAACTTTTTATTGAGATCAAAACTCACCAGGTATTTCCTTGGTGCATATTATGATACTTATCTTGACCTCAGGCTCAAAGAATGGTTAGCAAAGGATCGCACTCTCACAGAAGAAAATAAAGTTTTTCATTGGAATAGGCTCAAAGAACTCTCAGATTCAAACAATTGCCTAAATCACTTTCACAGATTTCCACAAATGATGCAACAAACGGTTGAGCATGATACAAACAAGTCAAAATAATTGATGGTTTCCTGCATATAGTAAACAATGGAAAGCTTTCCTCACAATGGTTAAGGCTAAACTAATCCAATACAATAGTGTACCATAAAGAACTTCTGACAATATTTACTAACACCTTAAGCTTCATTGCACACATTAAGAGTTTGAGTTTGAAAATTCATACCTGCTTTGTTACTTATTGAAAAAGAAAGTGAAACTGAAAAAGGTTTGAACATTCACTTCCTACCACTTTCATACATGTTGCTTCATTGTTGATACTTTGCTTGAGATTCTCGCTTTGTTATGGGGCTACTTACTCTAACTGAGAGATATGATTAAATAATAAACAGAAAATTGGACAATTCAAAAGAGTAAATCCACCCCCAAACTTGAACTAAACATTGACCTCAATGTTCCGTACCAAGCCCGAGAGGGTTGACTCACAGAGGGCATTGCAATATCAATTGCCTCTTCCTAGCTTTCACCAGAAAGGTTCCCTTATTATTTCCTGAAATAAAAATAAACAAAATAAAACATTAGAAGTGTGGGTTACCTCCCACAAAGTGCTTCGTTTAACGTCGCATGGCTCGACGTTCCATTACCCCCTTTTTGTTTTATGGAGGGTATTTCCTTGTGCAACACTCGTTACTTCGCAACTTCATGACCACGAACTCATGAGGATGAAAATCATGGATAGCTTTTCTCTTCACTTTACTTCCCCCATTCTTATCAATTTCGTTAGCTTTCTTAGGACTTTTGACAGTCTCATAATTTGGTTCCATTGGAGAAGATATGTTAGAGACTTTTTCTTGGAGATTTTTAAGCTTTTTGTCTTCTTGTTCGCCTTCCGGCATACCAGTTGAAGTTTTCTCATTCACACCTGGCCTATGTTTCTTGACTCCTAACATCTTCAAGGTCACTTCTTCATCAAATGATTTTAGCGTTAGCGTCCCTTTTTCAATGTCAAAATTACAGCGTCCTGTTGACAAAAAGGGTCTCCCAAGAAGGATAGGAGTTTCTTCATCTTCCGGAATGTCCATGATATGGAAGTCAACAGGGAAGACAAACTTATCAACTTCTACTAGTACATCTTCCGCCACCCCATAAGATTTCTTAATAGTGTGATCGGCGAACCGTAATTGCGACTTGCTTTCACTAATCTTGCCTAATTCAAGCCTTTTGAAAATGGATAAAGGCATTAAACTCACACTAGAGCCAGAATCGAGAAGTACCTTTTTAAATGATATATTCTTGATAGTGCATGGTATCGCCACCGCCCCAGGGTCTTTTCTCTTAATTGGGATTTTTCTTGCTGCAGCGAATATACTACACTTCTCGATTGCAGTTTTTGGTTCTCCTTCTAGTGATCTTTTTTTCGCCGACACCTCCTTCATAAATTTCTTATACACAGGCACGTGCTCCCGTGCTTCAAAGAAAGGTAGATTCACTTCTAACTTTTTGAACAAGGCCGTAAACTTTCTAAAGTCTTTTTCTTTTGAATCCTTCTTTGTCACTCGCAAAGGGGGAGGTGGTTTAATTACCTGTTCATCCTCTTTCTTATTTTTTTCTTCAACTGGTTTCATTGGTGGTATTACAACTTCTGGCTCTTCTGGGTTCTCTCTTATTTCCAGATCTACCTCCACCATCATAGGGTCACCTATCTCCTCTTTCTCTTTTTCCGAGTCGAAACCCTTTTGACTCCTTGTTGTAACAGAATTAATTTTCTCTTGGGTTTGCGGGTTTTTCACAGTTGAGTTTGGACAAGCTCCTTGTGCCTGTAGAGTGAGCTGATGTGTCATTTGACTCACTTGAGTTTGCAGATTTTTAATTGCAGCTTCATGGTTCTTCTGATTTATCACTGATGTTTGAATGAACTGATTCACGGTTTCCTCCAACTTGGATTGTCCTCCTTGCTGTTGTTGCGGTGGTTGAGTGTATGGTTGGAATGTTTGTTGTTGATACCCTTGATTCGGTGGCCTTTGTTGGTACCCTTGATTGTTATATCTCGGTGGATAGCCTTGTTGGTATGGCTGATTTTGATATTGATTCGGCCTTTGTCCTGGGTTGTTATTCATGTAATTCACTTCTTCTTCTTGCACTGGGGGACAGAATCCTGTTTGATGATCTCCCTTGCATAATTCGCACTTAGCAACTTAATATGAATTAGATATCCCGTTCAGCTCCTTGATCTGTTGTGGTAATTTAGACATTTGTTGTGTCAAAAGTTCCACTTGTGCAGTTAGCAATTTGTTCTGAGCAAGTAGAGCATCACTGTTGTTCAACTCTAACATTCCGGGTTTCTTATCTCTTACTGTTCGATCATGATTTCCTTGACGATCATTTAGAGCCATTCGCTCTATTATTTGAGTAGCTTCTTCAGGTGTTTTGGACATGAGAGAACCACCAGCTGTGGCGTCCAAAAGTGTCTTGTTTGTAGCTGTGAGACCGTTACGGAACATATGGATTTGATCAACGTCTGAAAAACCGTGTCCTTTGCACTTTCTCAACATAGCTTTATACCTTTCCCATGCTTCATTCAAAGATTCATTACTACCTTGAGAAAATACTGCTATTGCTGTTTTTGCTTCAAAGAATCGGTTTTGAGAGTAAAACCTTTCCAGAAATTTTTCTTCCAATGTGTTCCAATTAGTCATCACTACTTCGGGTTGATCCAGATACCAATCTTTTGCCTTAGATAGCAAAGAGTGTGGGAACAAACTCTTAAATAATGCTTCCTCATCAGCTTGAGCGACACCCGTAGTACCCGCTAACTCATAGAATCGAGTAAGATGCGTGTACGGGTCTTCATGGTCCAATCCGGCGAAAGGACTTGCACAAATCAATTGTATGATACCAGTCTTCAGTTCTGTCGGTCGCCCGTTGGCGGCAGTTCTAGCGAACTGAGGGTTGAGTCTTGGACTGTTTGCACATGGACCAGGAGCAGCCATGTTGACAACAGTAGGTTGTACAATAATTTCCGGTTCTTCCTCCGTGAATAGTTCGTGAAAGAAGAATCCTTCTTGCGACTCGTCAAAAATTTCAAGTTGTTGTGACGATGTCGCGGTTGCGTTGTCTCTTGCTTTTGCTATGTTTGCTCTTCTTCGTGCTTTGCTATTTAACCTCCTAGCGGTCCTTTCGATCTCGGGATCAAAAAGAAGTTGGTCACTGGGAACTTTGCTGCGCATACACGAATTTCTGCACAAACTAACAAACACGTGAAACAACCACACGAAGAAAATAAGATTTAAAACTCAAAATAAGAACTATTGCAATGCGTGCAATATTGACACCAATCCCCGGCAACGGCGCCAATTTGTTGAAAGTATTTGTGGGTAAATATTTTCGGTAATATATCGTATCCACAGGGATTGGTTAATATCACTGTCGTTCTATAGTTGTTTATTTTGAGTTAGGAAATTCGAGTTGGTTTGTTTTATGATTCTAATAATATCAAAAGTAAATAAGGAATTAAAAGCAAGTAAAAGAACTTTGTGAACAAATAAAGAAATATGTTGAGCCTTTAGGGTTCATCAACCTAATCCTATACAATTATCAATTAATTCACAATAGAACAATCCTTTGAATCATTATCTTCACTTATCCTTAAATAAGATTCCATGTCTGCAAATCAAATTAGATAAACTTTTACCGGTATGAGATTCGATCTCTCCAAATATCAATATCGATAATAGTAATTACGAACGATAATTATGAAAACCCAATCACAATTCCATCTCTGCAAATTGCTCTTGAATCAATATAGTAACCTAGGGCAAAAGTTAAATCCTTTCTTTCGATCAAAGATTCAACGATAATTTAAGAATAAAAACAAGGTTTCTTATTGATAATGAATTCAAACAATTGTTCACAGGAATTAATCAATGGTATTGTATATTCATAGGTTAACTACTACCTTAGACTCAACAAGAGGGATTTAGCTCTCCATAGACATGAAGAACACACAAGAATCAATGGAGGAATTCATCTTCATCAATGGAATGTCTTCAATTGGTAAAGAATCCACCTTCAATTGTTGTTCTTCTCTTCAGAATCAGATTGCTCTCCTAATTTCGCTCACAAAAGTATATCCCCAAAAGTTGGAAACTAGGGCTTTTAAATAGAAGTTTTGGGCTTCTAACGCCGAGGCCGCGGCGCGGCATCGAACTGGCGCGGCGCGCTTCAAAACAGAATTATTTTCGCGGCGCGCCCTAGGAACTCTCGCGGCGCGCCCTTTGCATTTTCCATCTTTTTCTTCTGCCTTTGAGACTTCCAGCTCTCTATCCTCCTCATGTTCTTCTTAAGTTCTTATTCAGCTCAAAACCTGCAACAATAACACCCACAAGTGATTCGATTTGCTTTACACATGAACTAAACTTATTCAGTTCAATTCTTAATAAAAACCTATGGATCTATCATAATTTGCATCGGTTTAGAGAAGAAATCACCTATATTAACACATGAATTTACCATTAATTTACTCCTAACAGATATCAACTCAGAAATGCCTAAAGTTAACGTCATCGTTCCTCATTTCAACATGCCCGAGCGCATAGAAGTTACTTACAACAAACCAAAGGTTCCTATTGCTCCTTTGATCATCTGTCTACTTGGACCTATTCCTTATGACTCTGACAAGGCAGTTCCATACAAGTACAATGCAACAATGATAAAGGATGGACAAGAAGTTCCTTTACCCACTCTTTCATCTGTCGTAAACATCGCTGATGTGAGACGAGTAACAAGAAGTGGACGTGTGTATACTCCATTACCTCCAAAGCAGCCTGTTGCTCCTGCAACCGGTTAAAATCCTGTCAATACACCAGTGGGGAATCCTGTGGAAATTCCTATCATTAATACAAACACTGATGTTGGCCAATCCCGTGGAACCAATATCAATCCGGACTTTGATGAAATTTTGAAGCTTATTAAAAGAAGTGAATACAAAATTGTGGATCAGCTTATGCAGACTCCTTCAAAGATCTCAATACTTTCATTGCTTTTAAACTCTGAAGCCCACAGAGAAGCCCTGATGAGAGTCTTGGATCAAGCTTTTGTTGATCATAATGTGAGTGTTGATCACTTTGATGGGATAATAGCCAACATAACAGCTTGCAACAATTTAAGCTTCTGTGATGAAGAACTCCACGAGGAGGGCAGAAATCACAATCTTGCTCTACACATTTCTATGAACTGTCAGTCAGACTCTTTGTCCAACGTGTTGGTAGACACCGGATCTTCCTTGAATGTGATGCCAAAGACGACTCTTGCTCGTTTGTCTTACCAAGGAATGCCTATGAACTTTAGTGGTATAGTAGTCAAAGCATTTGATGGATTGGTAAAATCTGTTATTGACGAAGTCAACCTTCCCATAAAAATTGGTCCACATACATTTCAAATCACCTTCCAGGTCATGGAAATTCAAGCTGCTTATAGCTGTCTGTTAGGAAGACCATGGATCCATGAAGCAGGGGAAGTAACTTCTACGCTCCATCAAAAGTTAAAATTTGTAACAAACGGCAAGTTGGTAACGATAAGTGGATAACAAGCCTTGATGGTGAGCCATTTATCCAATTTCTCTTTCATCAGTGCTGATGATGTGGAAGGAACGCAGTTCCAAGGTCTCTCTTTAGAAGATGAATCTTCCAAAAAGAAAGCATCAATCTCTTCTTACAAAGAGGCAGTGAAAGTAGTAAAAGATGGAACTACCACTGGCTGGGGGTAAGTTGTGATCCCTACCAAGAATGAAACCGGAGCAGGTCTCGGATGTTCACCAACATTCTCAAACTGCACCAAGAAGGATGAAACCCTTCGTCCGATCAAAGAAACATTCATTAGTGGAGGATTCCTTAACCCAATTCCTCAAGAGGTTAATGTCCTTATCGAAGAATGCATCGAGGAAGGTCTACCTGATCCTGAAGAAGAATGGAAGTGTTATCTCAATGACTCGGGATACATATCTCAGGAAGAACCGTATACACCGTTCCATCCTCCTTCGGAGAAATCCAAAGGCAAAGAAACTGAGCCTGTTCCTGCAGAAATTTGGGACACCTTGGGACAACCAAGTGGAAAATATGATTATATGGTGAAATACACTGCACCTAAAAGTTCAAAGATTTCCATGGAAAATATCCAACCAACTGAATGGGGAGATTCCTTTGAATATAATAATCAACCAGAAGAGGCTTATCAGCCCTATCAATTTTCTCAGCAGCCTGAAATTACTGAAGATGGTTATTATCACATAAACGCCATTTTTGAAGATGAAGGGGAAGATGGCCCCGCAGTTGACTCACAAAGTGTCGCTGACAATGAGTCTCTTCATCTTGAAGACTGGGAAATACATCCTGAAAATTCTGAAGATTGTGACTCGTCTTATGCTCTTCAAGAAGTAGAAGAAGACCGTTTCAACTCTACAAAGAACCAGGTTGACAAACCAGGACCCTCAAATCCTGCTCGACCAGCGGTCAATGTCAATACTGAAGATAATTCTAAGGAGAATTTTCCTAAATACATAATACACAGAGGAGTTTGTTGCTACTGGAAAGTTGTCGACGTTCCAAATGTTGTTCGCCACTCAAAGTAATCACCTCGCTGTTGTTTTGACCTCCTGCCTAGCCCAAAGCAGAGAGATGTTTTATAGGGCTTTGCTTTTAAATGTTCCACCTAAATAACTTTGTGTATAGGGCCTTGTTTTTAAAAGTTCCCCTCTTTGTCCTGCCCAAGACAAATGAGTTTGTGTTTAGGGCTTTGTTTCAAAAATGAATCATAAATAAAGTGTCATTTTGAATTCCCTACATTATGTGTTTTATTTTTGCTTTTTTCTTGAAATGGTAATCCTAAAAAACCAAAAAAAAAACTTTTCCAAATAATCTGCATACACTCTTGCATTCACAATTTTCTGAAATAAATATAAATCATATGTGCAGATTAACTATTAATAAACCCATTGAATGCAATAATCCTATGCCCTCTCCCAACTTTGAGTTTCTTGTGTTCGAAGTCGAAGAAGTGGAAGAAGAGGAGATCCCGGACGAGATCTCTCGGTTACTTAAGCACGAGGAAAGAGCCATTCTGCCTCACAAAGAGCCTTTAGAAAAGATCAACTTGGGTTCTGAAGAAGACAAAAAAGAAGTGACCATTGGATCGTTGCATGATACTGATGTCAAGAGTAAACTGATAAATCTTCTCAAAGAATATGTTGACGTGTTTGCCTGGTCCTACCTTAGACATGCCTGGGTTGGATACCAATATTGTTCAGCAT
This sequence comes from Vicia villosa, assembly GCF_029867415.1. Taxonomy (NCBI): domain Eukaryota; kingdom Viridiplantae; phylum Streptophyta; class Magnoliopsida; order Fabales; family Fabaceae; genus Vicia; species Vicia villosa. Next base: position 1,125,458 of record NW_026705134.1, on the reverse strand, counting down.
TACTTGCCATTGAAGCCAGAATGTCCGCCAGTTAAGCAGAAATTGCGAAGGACTCACCCTGATATGGCTAACAAGATCAAAGTGGAAGTTCAAAAACAGCTCGACACAAGTTTTCTTGTCACCTCTGAGTATCCTCAATGGTTGGCCAACATAGTGACGGTTCCGAAGAAAGATGGAAAGATCAGAATGTGTGTTGACTACCGTGACTTGAACAAAGCCAGTCCAAAAGATGACTTTCCATTACCGCATATCGACATGCTGGTCGATAACACTGCTAAGTTCAACGTCTTTTCCTTCATGGACGGGTTCTTCGGTTATAATCAGATCAAGATGGCTCCTGAAGACACGGAGAAGACATCTTTCATCACCCCATGGGGTACATTTTGCTACAAAGTGATGCCGTTTGGATTAAAGAATGCAGGCGCAACTTACCAAAGGGCAATAAATACTCTCTTTCATGACATGATGCATAAAGAAATTGAAGTTTATGTGGACGACATGATAGCCAAGTCCAGCACGGAAGAAGAACATATGGAATACCTTTTGAAGTTGTTTCAACGACTAAGGAAATATCAGCTTCGCTTGAATCCTAACAAATGTACTTCTGGGGTTAGATCTGGAAAACTCTTGGGTTTCATTGTCAGCCAAAGAGGTATTGAAGTAGATCCCGACAAAGTCAGAGCTATTCAAGAGATGCCTGCACCAAAAACTGAAAAACAAGTAAGAGGATTTCTCGGACAATTGAACTATATCTCCAGATTTATCTCTCAAATGACTGCTACTTGTGGGCCAATTTTCAAGCTCCTCCGCAAAGATCAAGGGGTCGTATGGACTGAAGATTGCTAGAAAGCGTTCGACAGTATTAAGGAATACTTGTTAGAGCCACCAATATTGATTCCTCTAGTTGAAGGAAGACCATTAATCATGTACCTTACTGTGTTGGAAGAATCCATGGGTTGTATGCTTGGACAACAAGATGAAACCGGTAAGAAGGAGCATGCCATCTATTACTTGAGTAAGAAATTCACAGATTGTGAGTCTCGTTACTCCATGCTCGAAAAACATGTTGTGCTTTGGCTTGGGCTTCAAAACGTCTCCGCCAATACATGATCAATAATACTACTTGGTTAATCTCCAAAATGGATCCGATCAAGTATTTCTTTGAAAAACCTACCTTAACAGGAAGGATTGCTCGATGGCAAATGCTGTTATCCGAATATGACATTGAATACCGTGCTCAAAAAGCGGTCAAAGGAAGCATTCTCGCCGATCATTTGGCGCATCAACCAATTAATGAATATCAATCTCTCACGTTTGACTTTCCTGATGAAGATATCATGTACTTAAAGATGAAAGATTGTGATGAACCGCTACCTGAAGAAGGTCCTGATCCTGGATCAAGATGGGGCCTAATTTTTGATGGAGCAGTAAACGCTTTTGGCAATGGAATTGGGGCAGTCATCATCACTCCCAAGGATACTCATATCCCGTTCTCTGCCAGACTGCTATTTGATTGTACCAATAATATTGCAGAATATGAAGCTTGTATCATGGGTCTCGAAGAAGCCATTGACTTAAGGATCAAAATCCTAGACATATATGGAGATTCAGCCCTCGTGATCAACCAAATCAAAGACAAATGGGAAACTTTCCACCCTGGCTTGATTCCTTACAGAGATTATGCAAGACGTCTATTGACTTTCTTCAACAAGGTTGAATTGTATCATATACCTCGAGATCAGAATCGAATGGCAGACGCCTTGGCTACTCTATCTTCCATGTTCAAAGTCAGTCACTGGAATGATGTGCCTAAAGTCAGAATTACGCGCCTTGAAAGGCCCGCCTATATGTTTGCAACTGAAGCAGTCATCGATAATAAACCGTGGTTCCACGACATCAAACGCTTCCTTCAAACTCAAGAGTACCCGCTTGGGGCATCAAACAAAGATAAGAAAACTCTAAGGAGACTTTCTGGCAGTTTCTTCTTGAATGGAGATGTGCTATACAAAAGAAACTTCAACATGGTTTTGCTCAGATGCATGGATAGACACGAAGTAGACATGTTAATGCATGAAGTGCATGAAGGGTCCTTTGGAACTCATTCAAATGGGCATGCAATGTCCAAGAAAATGTTAAGAGCAGGATACTATTGGTTGACAATGGAATCTGACTGTTATAAACACGTGAAGAGATGTCACAAGTGCCAAATCTATGCAGATAAGATCCATGTGCCACCGACTCTACTCAACGTTCTCTTATCTCCGTGGCCTTTCTCCATGTGGGGTATTGACATGATTGGAATGATCGAACCAAAAGCTTCAAACGGTCATCGTTGTGAATACAAGATTACACTCAAAGATGTTTTTGATTTATGGCAAACTCAAATGAGCATCCAAACATCAAGGAGAAATCAGAAAAGCAAAGCATTTGATCACACATGAAAGCACAGGATGATCCACTATGCATATAAGTCGACTCAACACAAGCTGAACATGAAAAATGCAGAAAATCAACATTTAGGTCGACCTACTGTCAACCCAGGTCGACCTAAAAAGAAGCAAAATCCATATACTTCTGCTAGGTCGACTCACAGACCATTTAGGTCGACGCAAAATGAAGAAATTTGCATATCAGTCTGTTAGGTCGACCTACATAGCAACTAGGTCGACCTAATCTGAGAAAAAGTTCCCTGATCGCATCAGAAGAGGATTCTGGTCGACCTACTCCTCCAACAGGTCGACCTAACTGGGAGCGAATTTCAGCAAGCACTGTTAGGTCGACCTAACCTCTACAAGAGGTCGACCTAACTGATCAAGAAAGTCCAAAATTCAGTTATTCTTGGTTCCAACTGTTATGCAAGTATATATATTGTGCAAGGGTTAATTATTCAACAACACCAACGACTGAAAGATACATAAACGCTTCTCATCTTCGTTCTTCGTCATCTCCAACACAATTACACATAATCATTCTTGCATTGCGGGTTAGTGATGAGTTCGATAACGTCCATGGAACGGAATTGAAGATTCCTAGTGGGTGAAGGTTTGTGGGGTTTGTTGGTGAATAAAATCTGCGGGTTTTGTCCTCCACGACGGGTGGTTCTTGGGGGTTTTTATCAAGAGGCGTTCATTGAGGATTCGGCTGAGTGTAACGATTGAGGAACGGGGAGTTCAAGGAATCAAGGCACTGCAGAAGGGAATCAAAGTGAAGCTCTTGGATAACCTTGATCTTGCTTAAGATTAAGGGGGAAGAATATTCAAAGGATCGACATAATTGGTTTATCGTTTATCGCTTTGTTATCTTCTTTGTATAAACTGCTTTCAACATTAATGAAAGTTATCCCAATTTAATTTTGGAATTGGGGGCAGACGTAGTCGTAGCGAGGACGATCGACGAACTGCCTAAACAAATATCGTGTTCTTATCGCTTTTATCTTTTCCTTTTTATTCTGTTCATAATTGGTATAATTGCTAAATTGATCGATGATTCAAATGTTAAAATTGTGAATTAAAAGTTCTGCATAAACATCACAATTCACCACATCTTGAATTAGCATCAATTTGAATATTGTCACCAAGTGTTTGTCTATTTGCTTAATCCACCTTGCTGCATTGTAACTCAAAGTTTGTCAATCGAGAAGTTAATTGATATTCAGTTGTGACACGTATTGATTCGATAGCATATCTCTTTATCCGTAATTTCAAATATTTTGTGGTTTTGTAACACATACAACCCTTTGCAATAGCGGTCCGGAATAGACGCAAGTCGATTCAGAACCGCTTTCGCTATAGGCTGTAAAATCCCGGAAAAACTGTGTAGGATCTATTCACCCCCCCTCTAGATCCTTAGGCAAGCGTCTAACAAATGGCATCAAGAGCTTGGTTAATTCCGTGCTACGTGAAACACTTTGTAGAAAGATGGCTTCCGGACCTAAAGGGGCTCACAATAGAGCTCCAGTATTCAACGGCGAAAACTACGGCTATTGGAAGGATTGTATGTGTGTCCATATCAATGCAATTGATAGGAACATCTGGACAGCCATTGTCAATGGTCCATTTCAGATCACTTTGACAAATGAAGATGGTGTAGTTGTTCCAAAACCAGAAAATACTTGGGATGCTGAAGATGAAAAGAAATATGCATACGATTGGAAAGCGAGAAACATTCTAATCTCAGCTCTAGGAGTTGATGAATACTATCGCGTTTCCCATTGTAAATCCGCTAAAGCTATGTGGGACACATTGCAAGTTGCCCACGAGGGAACTGATGATGTCAAACTAGCTAGGATCAATACGCTAACTCAAGAGTTCGAACTTTTCCACATGGAAGATGGTGAATCCATCGAAAACATGCAGAAGAGATTCGTTCACCTGAAAAATCGATTAAATTCTCTTGATAGACCTGTTTCCAATGCAGTTGCTACTAACAAAATCTTAAGGTGTTTGAACAGGGAATGGCAACCCAAAGTTACAGCAATTAAGGAAGCAAATGATCTCAACACTCTAGATATTACCACTCTTTTTGGTAAACTAGAGGAACATGAAGAGCATCTTAAATGCCTTGACATGCATGAGAAAAAGGCAAAGAAAGAGAAGAACATGGAGAAAGAGGTAGAGAAGAAGTCAATAGCTCTAAAAGCTTCAAGCTCCAAGACCTCAAGACAAGAGCTAAAGGATAGTGATACAAGCAATGACGAAGACTCCGATGATGAGGATATGGGACTGTTTGTGCGAAGATACAACAAATATCTAAAGAAAAATGGAGCAAAGCATTCTATTAAAGGATTGATCAACTATAGAAATCAATCAACTAAGTTCAAACAAGATGACAACAATAAAGGAAAAATCAAAGGGCTCTGCTTCAATTGTGGGAAAGCCGGTCACTATAAACCGGAATGTCCATACCTAGAGAAAGAAAAAGAGAAGAACCAAAGCAAAGGCCATAACAAATCTAAAAGAGCCTACATAGCATGGGAAAGTGATTCATCTAGTGAAAGCTCATCAAGCGATGAAGAAGAATTAGCAAACTTATGCCTTATGGCTCATCAATACAAAAGTAAGAAAGCTGTAAGTCATCTTAAACCTGAACTTGTAGATAAGATATCTCATGATCAATTGAAATTAGCTTTTGAAAAACTACATAGAGATGCTATTGAAGCTTTCAAACTTTTGGCCTCAAATAAGAAAATCTTTTCATACCTTGAATCAAAAGTTGAGAAGACCGAAAAGGATATGGAAGCTTTAAAGCAATCTATGTTAGACATTCAAAAGGATAAAGTTGATATCAACCCTACGTCATGGTTTGCTTGTGAGACATGTCACATTTGGCAAAAAGAAGTAAGAGATTTAAAAACCAAATTGGACAAGGCTCTACAACCAAAGGTGACCTTTGCGGTGGATCCAAACAAATTCAAGAGATCTTATACTCCGCCATATAGCAAATATACCTTCGTACCTAAAGCATCAACCGGTAAAACGGTATATTCTCATCATATTACCTGTCATTATTGTTGCAAAAAGGGTCATACCATTGAAAAATGCAAATTTAGGAGGATCTTAGTTCCTAAAGGAGTGTTTCAATGGTTGCCTAAGTGCAACACACTATGTACTCACCAATTAGGACCCAATGAAGATTGGGGACCTTCTACTCTAAATTAACCTTGCAGGAAAAGTGTCTTGACATCATTGATAGATGATGATTCTATTGATAAAGGATGTTCAAGACACATAAAAGAAGGCATATCTCTCTTGATATGTCATCTATGAAGACTAAAAATCAAAAGATCTACACTTAACAAGAGGATTCCACACAATGAAGACAGAACACCTACATATTGAGAAAGCGGTAACATGCACATTGTTTCACTTCCAAAAATCTTATTGATACTATAATATGATATCAATTAATATGCTTATAGTGACTTCATGTGTTCTTATCTACTCTTCTCAATTACATAAATATATATGTTTATTATTTTCATTCATAACATATCATGTTTAAGCATTCAAGTAAATAACGTAGCTAAAATACATCATATAGAAACATTTCTAAGGCATTTTCATCATTTAAGGGAAATTAGGTCGACCTACTCTGTATTTGAGTCGACCTACAGAAGAATCCTCTTTTCAAAAACTAAAAAGGTCTAGTTGCGTCGACCTACTCATAACTTAGGTCGACCTAAATTGGTCGGTTTTCATGTTACTTCTGTTAGGTCGACCCAGCCTCATTTTAGATCGACCTATTACTGTTGTTTTTCCAATTTTGGGTTTGTTAGGTCGACCCGACCCACTCTCATTCACTCATAACTTTCCATGTTTTCATTACATCTCATTCTCATCACATTTGGTACGGCTAACCCTAATTCCTCAATCTCAAAATTGTCAAAAATCTTCCCTCTCACACAAAATCTCTAGCAAGAATGGCTCCAAAATCAAGAAAGGGAAAGGAAATTGCTTCAAGTTCATCTTCTCAACCGGTAAGCGCTTTAAATCTTGTTCATCCACATTGCAAGGATAATTTTGAAAAATGGCAAATGAAAAGAAAGGTTGTCAAACAATATACTTACAATCAACATATTGCCAAGAATTTGAACATTCCAACCTTGGTTGATCTAATTCAACATCAAAATATTCATCCACTCTTGGAATGTGCTACACCGTATTGTGAGAATGTTGTTAGGGCATTCTATGCTGGTTTCACGAGAGAGGAGGGTTGTAATTTCAGATTTAAGATGGGGTCAAAATCCCATATTGTCGATAAACGGGTATGGATGAGCATATTCGGTCTCACACTTGTGGGAGATGAAGTTCGTATTGAAGACGGTGATATTCCGGGAATGTATGATCATTTCGGCTATATGAAATCCATCCTCAAAGATCCTGCTGTTTTTGACAAGCCAAATGAATCGATCACAGCTGGGCATCTAAAAAGAGATCCTAGGCTTCTCAATTGGATCGTCTCAAGGGTAATTCGACCACGAGCAGGAGGTTTTTCAAGGATCGAACGTAACGAAGTGGTGCTAATGTATCTGATTCAAAACAGAATTCGTGTGCATTGGCCACACTTTCTAACTGCTAAGTTTGAGGAAATAAAACAAAAGACTACCGCCTTGTGTTATGGCTCGATCATTCAAACCATTGTGAACCACTTTGGCATGAATCCTGAGGAATTGCCATACATTCACTTGAGACAGAATCAGGAATTCTCTCAAACAACCCTAACCCTCATGGGATATCATTGGAATCCAATTAGAAAAACCTACTATCTCATTCAAAAAGGAACGGGAAAAGTCATCTACAATTACGATGATCCTATGGAATTTGGTCATATTCCTGAGAATGAAGAAGAAGGAAATGATCATGAAATTGCAAACAATGAGGATTACAACATGGAAGATGCAGCAAATGACGGAGATTCAAACTGGCAATATGTACCTTCTCAAGAGGAAGAAATTCCTTGGGGATACTCTGCTCCACCGCCTCCTGATCAATCCAACATAGTATCTATGCTTGAAGCCATGCAACTTCAACAACAGCAAAACTTTGAAACTCAACAACTTCAGTTTCAAACTATGCAGCAGCTTCAACAAGAGAGATATGAGGAACAACAAAGTCAATATCAATCGTTATACGGCTTGGTTCAAGAGCATAAGAATGATTTTGAGACCTTTGCATCCAACTCTGTATTGAGGCAAAATCAGTTTGAAGAAACAGCTCGGAACCGTCATGCTAGCATAAGCCAGAGCTTCAACACTCTCAATACATCTGTGCTGGAATTGTTGGAACAGGTTGAAGAAGATCGCCCTCAGACATTCCAGAGAGGACGAGGAAGAAGGGGCAGGCGTTAGGATGCATGTTCATCGTTCATTATTGCATTGCATTTCATCCTTGTTGTTCAATTATGTGTTGTTGCTCTTTTTGCTTTTGATATGTTTGAATTCTTATGGAAATTCTAATGTTCTATTAAGACATGTTTGGTTTATGTTGCTTATCTATACTCGGCTACTTTGGTTTATTAAAACATGTTGTAATTATTCTATATGATGTTTCTCCTGTTGTTATATACATATATGTCTTCTCGTTATTTCTCCACTCCTTTTGTATCTCTTTTTGATGTTGTCAAAGGGGGAGATAGATGCAATAGATGCTGAGTGTACGGGGGAGCCTTGTGAAGAAATTTCTTGGTTGTGAAATAGATGCTGGATGTACGGGGGAGCTTTGTTGGGTCTGTGTCACTTACTACCAAAACTTTTGACTATTGGTTTGCCATCATCAAAAGGGGGAGTATGTGAATACAAGATTACACTCAAAGATGTTTTTGATTTATGGCAAACTCAAATGAGCATCCAAACATCAAGGAGAAATCAGAAAAGCAAAGCATTTGATCACACATGAAAGCACAGGATGATCCACTATGCATATAAGTCGACTAAACACAAGCTGAACATGAAAAATGCAGAAAATCAGCATTTAGGTCGACCTACTGTCAACCCAGGTCGACCTAAAAAGAAGCAAAATCCATATACTTCTGCTAGGTCGACTCACAGACCATTTAGGTCGACGCAAAATGAAGAAATCTGCATATCAGTCTGTTAGGTCGACCTACATAGCAACTAGGTCGACCTAATCTGAGAAAAAGTTCCCTGATCGCATCAGAAGAGGATTCTGGTCGACCTACTCCTCCAACAGGTCGACCTAACTGGGAGCAAATTTCAGCAAGCACTGTTAGGTCGACCTAACCTCTACAAGAGGTCGACCTAACTGATCAAGAAAGTCCAAAATTCAGTTATTCTTGGTTCCAACTGTTATGCAAGTATATATATTGTGCAAGGGTTAATTATTCAACAACACCAACGACTGAAAGATACATAAACGCTTCTCATCTTCGTTCTTCGTCATCTCCAACACAATTACACATAATCATTCTTGCGTTGCGGGTTAGTGATGAGTTCGATAACGTCCATGGAACGGAATTGAAGATTCCTAGTGGGTGATGGTTTGTGGGGTTTGTTGGTGAATAAAATCTGCGGGTTTTGTCCTCCACGACGGGTGGTTCTTGGGGGTTTTTATCAAGAGGCGTTCATTGAGGATTCGGCTGAGTGTAACGATTGAGGAACGGGGAGTTCAAGGAATCAAGGCACTGCAGAAGGGAATCAAAGTGAAGCTCTTGGATAACCTTGATCTTGCTCAAGATTAAGGGGGAAGAAGATTCAAAGGATCGCATAATTGGTTTATCGTTTATCGCTTTGTTATCTTCTTTGTATAAACTGCTTTCAACATTAATGAAAGTTATCCCAATTTCAATTTGGAATTGGGGGCAGACGTAGTCGTAGCGAGGACGGTCGACGAACTGCCTAAACAAATATCGTGTTCTTATCGCTTTTATCTTTTCCTTTTTATTCTGTTGATAATTGGTATAATTGCTAAATTGATCAATGATTCAAATGTTAAAATTGTGAATTAAAAGTTCTGCATAAACATCACAATTCACCACATCTTGAATTAGCATCAATTTAAATATTGTCACCAAGTGTTTGTCTATTTGCTTAATCCACCTTGCTGCATTGTAACTCAAAGTTTGTCAATCGAGAAGTTAATTGATATTCAGTTGTGACACGTATTGATTCGATAGCATATCTCTTTATCCGTAATTTCGAATATTTTGTGGTTTTGTAACACATATAACCCTTTGCAATAGCGGTCCGTAATAGACGCAAGTCGATTCAGAACCGCTTTCGCTATAGGCTGTAAAAATCCCGGAAAAACTGTGTAGGATCTATTCACCCCCCTCTAGATCCTCAGGCCAGCGTCTAACAATCGTTTCATCTTAGTGGCTATTGATTACTTCACCAAATGGGTCGAAGTGGCATCTTACGCCAATGTTACAAGACAAGTGGTTGTGAGGTTTATCAAGAATAACATCATTTGCCGATATGGTATTCCCAGCAAAATCATTACTGACAATGGTTCAAACTTGAACAACAAAATGATGAAAGAACTATGTGAGGAATTCAAGATTGAGCATCATAACTCTTCTCCTTACAGACCAAAAATGAACGGCGCCGTCGAAGCCGCCAACAAGAACATTAAGAAGATCGTCCAGAAAATGGTCGTCACTTACAAGACTGGCATGAAATGCTGCCATTTGCTTTACATGGGTACTGTACTTCAGTACGTACTTCAACAGGGGCAACTCCATTTTCTCTAGTATACGGCATGGAAGTTGTGCTCCCCGTAGAAGTTGAAATACCATCAATGAGAGTCCTCATGGAGACTAAGTTATCAGAGGTTGAATGGTGTCAAAGCAGATACGATCAGTTGAACTTAATCGAAGAAAAACGTATGACTGCTCTATGCCATGGACAGTTATACCAAGCAAGGATGAAACAAGCTTTCAACAAAAAGGTTCGACCTCGTGAATTTCAAGCAGGCGACCTCGTGCTTAAAAAGATCTTGTCTTCTCAACCAGATTCTAGGGGCAAATGGTCTCCTAATTACGAAGGCCCGTATGTTGTCAAAAGAACATTTTCTGGCGGCGCCATGACTCTTGCAACCATGGATGGTGATGAACTCCCACATCCTATGAATGCTGATGCAGTCAAGAAATACTTTGTCTAAAAACAAAAAGAACAGCTCAGTAAGTTGAAAACCCGCAAAGGGCGACTTAGGCAAAAATGAGCGTCTCAGTGGATTGAAAACCCGAAAGGGCGGTCCAGGCAAAAATTAGAGACAATAAACAGAAAAAATCCATCCTGGTAGATTGAAAACCTGAAGGGCAATCTAGGCAAAAATTAGGGATTTATGACAAAGTAACTGCATCAGTTTGTACTTCGTCACCAGAAGAGTCTTTTTCATCAAAGGATCTTCAATCAAATCATCGCCAATCTGAAGCAACAAATACAGTTGGAACTCAAAGTTGTTAGGGGGAATAGTGGTTATTGTTTTCAATGTAGCCTTTTCCGCATAATTACCATTTCAAGCTTTTGTAAATACTCCATGGAATCACGCCTTCAGCTGATTACCATCCTATTAAATAAATTTGAGCCTTGTGCCCATTTGTTTGCAATCTCTAATTTCTTTTAGCTTGCAAAATGACGCTTTAACTGTGTTATTCACTTTTGAAAAAAATAGAGAAAAAAAGTTTTAAATGAATTTATTTCACTTTTTCAAAATAAAAGCGAAACTTTCCTTTGAGTTGTGACCAACAGAAGGAACATCAACAGCTATCTCCATAGGATGAATCAAAGATTATGATAGGAAGGTTCTTCTATCCCCAGTGAAGAAGGTTCTTTTATCCCCAGTAACGAAGATTTTACATCTCCAGTGAAAAGGTTCTTCCATCTCAATGAGAAAAGATGCTCATTTTCCCCAGAGAAGTCTAAAACACGCAACACCATTCATCACCTGTGTTATCTACACCGTGTTGAAGAACATTTGCCAAGTATCTGGTTGTATTGCGACGTCGGTCCCTCTCCAGTATACACTTCTCTGTCTGTCAGTTTCGTTAGTATACATGCAACATTCATGACATTCATCATTCATACATATTTGCATCATTTATGCATTTTTGCATTTTTCAATATCACTCGTTTAGGATATATCTATCCTCAAAAAAAAAAAGAGAAGAAAAAAAAGAAAAGAGAAAAAAGGAAAAAAAGATATATGGGCGTGTCATCTCTCCAAGTAGGTTGTCACCCATAAGCAGAAAGAACATCTTCTTTCTCCAGTTCCCCACTGAGATCATTCCTCGTGGAAGAAGGTTGCTTTAGTTTCTCCACTCAAAACGAAGGAGAAAATCTCCATTCGAGTTCATTCCTCATGGGTACAAAGTCTTGTTTGACTGTTTCTTTCCAATTCATTCTTGGTTAGAACCCTGTCTTTACCAAAAACTCAAATTCTGATTCCACCAAATAGAGTTGTGAAAAGTTGAACCATAAACAATAGCCTCATCATCTGAGCAGTTTATGTTTCTTTCAAAAGATTTTTCCTCTCAAGGGAATCAATCATGAAGACCATTAGACGATCAGGGCCTTATTACTGTTCACAAGGCTGAATATCCAGTAATTTCCCTAGCAAAGGTCTATCACTCGGCTGATAATTGATCATGTCTTCAAAACCACTATCACGAGGCTGGTAGTCGGTAACATTTTGTTCTGGTTATATTATTTAACATGTCTATCACAAGGTTGATAGTCGGTAATGTTAACCAAACCTTTGAAACTCATTTTACCATGTCAAGTTTATCACCATGCTGATTGTCGGTTATACAGTTTCATACCTTTCACCTTCGCATTATTAAACAAGTCTATCCCCATGTTGATAGTCGATAATGTCGATAGGTAAGCTTATCTTACAAAACTATCATTCCTCGGCGAAGCATACACTTGCTTTCCAAAGAAAATACGGATTCTCTTCAGATTGAGACATCCTTCCCGATCTCTTGTCCCCAGTGGAGTCAGTTCTTGATATCCCCTCGGTAAAGATATCCTTGCATCATTCGCAATTTTGGTATCTTAGGTCCAAAATTCGCGTCTTCTGATATTTAAGTCTCTTCCACCTTATCAAAACAAAGATTTTCAATCTTCATGTCTCAGGTTGAAGAAGCTTAAATGGTGGCATATGTCATACCCCAATTTTTGACCTAAGATACCACCTCATATCATTGCATATGCATCATTTGTATCTCTAACAAATTGCATAGCTTGTGTTTGTTACTTGTGCTCAGCAGGGTTTAATCAAGAGATCATTCATCAGTACAAGTAATAATCAATTAGGGTTTTGTTCTCCCTTCATCTCAAATGAATCATATTCATCAACAATCAACATTTGGTCCTCAAGAATTCAATTCAACAAGCTCAAAGGCTCTGAATCAACCAAATTAGGGTTTTGACTGAAGAAGCATACTCCTGACTTTTGCTCAGGATTTGGCCTAATGACTTGGGACATGACCTCAAGACCCCAAGTGCATCATTTTGACCTAATCTATTGGCTCAAGACATCTCCTATACAAGGGTTGATCAACAATGAAATTGCAAATCATCAGATTAGGGTTTTTGAACTATCAGGGACCAAAATCAGGGATCACATTTGGGAAACCCAAAAAATCCCCAGGGAGTCAATCAAAAGTTTCAATCATCTTCAAATAATCCCTATGGCAATATCCAATGGAAATTACATCTCAATTCAAGATCCACAGTCATTAATTTCATCGGGTCGACAATTAGGGTTTTTGGCCTAATTCACTGAACAACTGACTTTTTAATCAGGACATGGTGCCACAACTTAAACCATGGCTCAAGGTCCTCCAATAGCTCAATGAGATTCATTCATATCATCCATTTGGTGAGGATAGCTTGATTCATTTGAAATCTCCAGAAACGCGATTCGCCTGAAAAAGTCAACTGTACAAGATCACCATTGACTTTCGGGAATTTTTGGTCAACTATGACTTTTGAAGTTTTAAATCATAAATATATGATATATGAAGTCATTTGATCAAAGAAAATCAAGAAAATCAATCAAGAATCAAAAAGTCAAAAGTTTGACTTTCGATACTTAGAAAAATTCTAAGTGTCTTTCAATGGTTTTTTCCAAACTTTGGAAGGGAATTTCTAAAAATTTCACCTACAAACTGAAAAAAACTTCCAACATGAAAGTTGTAGATTTTGATCCAATGAACAACTTTGTCACATAAAATGATTTTCCAAAAGATCAACCATTTAAGAGATATGGAGCTTCAAAGTTGGTATCTTATGAAAATTTCACTTAAAACTTCATTTTCTTCAAAGTTCATGGATTTTTTTCACCCATTTCCTTAAAGGTCTTGAAGAAAATTTCAACTAGGGTTTTGAAGTGTGTAATATGAGCTTTCCAAAATTTCCAAGAGCATGAAAAAATATGAAGTGTAGCCATGGTTTTGAATTTTGACATTAGTGAACTTTTCACTTGAAATTTCAAGTCATTTTGCCAAAGTGATGACCCATTTTGCCAAATGATCCAAGTAATGATGCATAGATGCAATAATTGGAAGATATTTTCTGATTTGAGATCAGAATGGAAAGAGATAAGAAGCTTGGCAAAATAACCATGGTTAAGTCACTTTTAACCATTTGCATTTAATGTGAAAGATTCCCTTTTATCTCTTAAGCCAAATCATCACTTCTTGATCAACTTGCAAGAGCTTTGTATTCAGAAACCTTGGCCTATAAATAGAGGTCATTTCCTCATTCAAAATCACACCAAAACCTCACAAATTATAGGTTTTCTCCTTCTTTCTTAAAATGCAAGTTTCTTAAGTTTCAAGGAAGTAGAAATTCCAACCTCCAAACCCTTGACGTTCTGGCCAAAGTGATGATTCCAACAACTTCTAAACATCAATTAGGAAGTGTTTGAACCACTCACACACCTAAAATTACCCCAAAACTCAGAATCACTCTTCAACCTCCATATTTGCATAAAGTGAGCCTTATCATGCCAAAATCAATTCCAGGCCAATTCTGTCCAAGTTAATCATCCAAACACATTCCATATACCATATGTGAACTATCCAAACACTCACACATGACTTGAAACATCTCCATCATCAAATTCGATTCACTCTTGAAGCTTCTGCAGATCGGGTCCCATGGCTATGCTCAGATGAATTCAGTTCACTCCAAGCATCCAGACATGTTCCATAATCATCATTGAAGCTATCCAGATTGTTACAAAGCATCTGTAACACCTCCAGATCAAAATTCAATTCTCAGTTTGGCCGTTTTTAAGGTAAGTGCATTTGAACTTCAAACTCATACATACACTCATCATAAATGAAATATGAGCATACCATCTTGTTTGTGCACCTATGAGGATCATTAACCCTCAATCAATTGCATCATATCATGATCATACACGATTTCATGTTCAAATCCAGAATTAGGGTTCTTCGTGTTCATCACAAAATCAACCATCTTAGATCAAAAATAAATGAATTGTGAGATCACCATCATGTTCCTCGTGCAAAACCGAGTGAGATAGACCCTTTGATTGATCAAAACAACACAGTTTTAGAGATTTTCAGAAACCAGTTGAAGGTGTGTTCTTGGCGCGTTTTTTGGTTTGGAAAATTCAGATCCTTGTTTTAAAATATATTTAACTGAACGCGTATGTATTACAAGCCACAAGCGTGGCTCAGTTGGCAAGTGTTTTGGCTGGTGAGAGTGAGGGCGTGGGATCAAACCCTGGCGGGACCAAACCTTATTTTTTATCACTTTTTTTCTTCAATTTCTTCACAACTTTAACTAATTAATTAACCAATCAAATCATTTCATTTTCATTCATTTTTTACACACTTCTCATTTAATATATGTATTTTATGAATATAAAAAAAAATCACAAAAAAATATTTATTTAATACATTTTTAATTAAGTTTAAAATGACATATTTTCAAGTGTTTTTAAATACTTTAAATATTGTTTTTCATTTGATTTTTCAAACTTAATCATTTGTAAATATTTTGTGATCAAACCCTAATCATTTAGGTGTTAATTAAGTATAATCATTTCAAACTGCTTAAAAACGAATGTTCACAGTTTTTCAAAACGATAAATCAATTTTCTTTTGATTTTCTTTTCAAAAACATTTGATTTAATCTTTTGATTTATCAAATGATTTTCAAAAATATCATGGGCCTCTCGAATATTAGAGAGTATAAGTCCCTTTCCCCTTTCTTTGTACAGTTTTTTCTTTAAACAAGAAACTTTTTCCAAAACTTCCAAACAGTTTTTAAACAACAAATCTCACCATCTTTTTCAAAACCATCCACCATGTTTTATGAAAATAAAACATGGGCCTCTCAAATATTAGAGAGTGTAAGTCCCTTTCCTGTTCTTCGTACAGTTTTTCTTTCAAAACTTTCAAACTGTTTTTTTCAAACGACGAAACCTCGCGTCTTTTTTAACAAAACGATCAACCATGTTTTAAAAAATAAAACATGGGCATCCACATAGGTGTAAGTCCCATTCCTTTACATGAAATTAGTTATTTCATTGTATATATACCTTTTTGTACATACCTCAATCAGTTTGTTTTTTTTTTTAACTTCAAATAACAAATCAAAAAAATGAAGGTTTTCTTTAAATCTTCCCAAAAATATCATGGGCCTCCACATAGGTGTAAGCCCCAAACCTCTCTTGTAAATATTTGTTTACATAGCTATTGAATAAAATCAACGGGCCTCTCCCCGAGTATAAGCCCGGAGCCTCGCGTATACAAATGGATCATGCTTACAGGTATATTTTCTTCATAAACTCCATTATATACACACACACCTTGACATATATATGTAATTGTTCATACTTGTTCATGTTTGTCCATGTTTGTTCATACTTGTTCATGTGTTTGTGTATGTTATATACTTGTTCATCTTAGTACAACACTAGGTTCCCCATAGCCTCCTATTGGGCTTCGTGCAAAGAATCTCCCTAGTTTAGGTTAGGACATAGAGTATGGTTTCCCGGTGAAATCGCTCTAAGAGCTCAAACCAGCTATACCATGCCTCCTCTTGGGCTTTGTACAAACGACTTGTCCCTCCAATAGCCTCCTCTTGGGCTTACAATGCAAGGACCCTGGATTGTCCCTCCCATAGCCTCCTCGTGGGCTTACAATGCAAGGACCCTCGGATAGCCCCCTCTTGGGCTTCGTACAAGGACCCACGGACTTCTTATAAGCATCCTCAGTATCCAAATCAAATACCCTAGGAGATTAGACATTTTTCATCTCTATGCTAGGAGTATCTCTTCTATATCATCACAAACAATCAATCAATCAAACTTTTTTGCCACAAGGCTGGCTAATCAATCAAACTTCTTTTTGCCACAAGGCTGGCTAATCAATCAAACTTCTTTTTGCCACAAGGTTGGCTAATCAATCAAACTGTTTTACCACCATACTGGATGATTAATCAAAGTTTTTGTCACAAGGCTTACTTCATTGAAACTTTTGCCACAAGGCTGGCTGATTAATCAAAACTTTTTGTCACAAGGCTTACTTCATTGAAACTTTTGCCACAAGGCTGGCTGATTAATCAAAACTTTTTGTCACAAGGCTGACTTCATTAAAAGTTTTTGCCACAAGGTTGGTTAAACAAAAAAAAACATCTTTATCATTCTAAGCACCATAAGTGGCACAACCCAGGTCTTATAATGAAAAGATTTTCAAACAAAAAATCAAACAGATATATGTGATGATATAGATTAGATACATCTAGCATTAAGAGGACATTTGTCTCTTATCCTTTGCTTCCACTAGCATAAGTGGGAACTACGATTGCTCTGACTTTCTCAACATCCCTTTGAGAATACGTAGGCACAAGGTCGTATCCTTGGTGAGCAAAACTTCTCTCTCAAATCATACAAAGCTTAGCACCCGTAGACCCCGAGCTATAGATACTCTGATTCCCTCTAAGGGATATGTATGCGGAGGATCACGATGATATTTGCGAGCATAATCAAACAAACACCTTAGGTCCCACCTTTCTCACAAGAACCTTCCACCATAACATAGAATGAAAAACAAAACAAAGAAACCTATAGAGTACTATAGATATGTTGGGTGCTAATACCTTCCCTTCGTATAACCAACCCTCTTACCCAAGATCTCCCCCCACTTTTAAGGTTATTGTAGCTTTTTTCCTTTTCCTACTTTGGAAACAATAAAAAGTTTGTTCGAAACAAAAGTAAAATCATTTTTTGAGTACCCGAGCCCAAAGAAGGCATCAGGTGTCTCATTCCGAAAAAAGGATACGATTTTTC
The DNA here is from genome assembly GCF_029867415.1 of Vicia villosa. Lineage (NCBI taxonomy): Eukaryota > Viridiplantae > Streptophyta > Magnoliopsida > Fabales > Fabaceae > Vicia > Vicia villosa. Next base: position 1,107,669 of record NW_026705134.1, on the reverse strand, counting down.
CCCGCGACAGAAAAATGGGGACTTCACTGGGGAATGTATTTTTATTGTTTACAAAGAAAGGGTTATTTCTATTTGTTTTGTTTTTATTTTGTTCTTGTATGATTCTTTGGTTCTGTTACTTGTGTGGTTCTGTTACAAGTGATACATTATGGACAAATCCTAACCCGGATTAAGTACACATAAGAATTAGGTGGAGGGTATAGTCATGTACAGGCGTACGTGAGAATCCTTCCGCTCAGTGGAGGTTCCTTGTTTGTAATATATGTTTAGCAAGTTTAGTTGCGAAGGCATTATTGCTTTCTTTGAACTGTACAAGCTGAGTTGGCTGTAGAACCCCAACCCATCCTGGCCTTATTAGGTTGTGGTGCAGAAACTAATCAGGTGAAGACTTGGATTTGTTGTCATGCGGAGAACCACACTCAGACGAGTTTTTCTTGAGAATATTTATGGCTCATAAGTTTAATTGTGCAAAGCCGGTAATATCCGAAAGAAAAATGTAGACTCTGAAGTATCAGTAGAACAAGTTTTGCAGGTGATAAACCCTAGTACTATCCCATGCTTGGTTCTATGACCTCATGCTCGTGACGCTGAACTTTTGAACCTGTGTGTACCATACTTGTGTGTACCATGTTTGTGTTACCATGTTTGTAGACTTATGTTTGAACTACCATGTTTGTCGTACCATGTTTGCTTTACCATGTTTGAATATGTGGCATCCATGCATCCATGCATTCATACATCCATAAAAATATCCATCTTTTTCCATAAAAACATGATTTTTCCAAAAAAATTTAGAGAATTTTCTTTGCAAACATTATAGGATTAAGTTATGGAGTGGGTAAAAAGGCATACCAAGAGGTACGGTTTCAAAGAGCCTAATGTGGAAAGACTGAAAGAGTTAGCATCTTTTGTACAAGATCCTTCTGATTTTAGGAAAAGCCATGGAAAGCTTTTGCCTATCTTGAACACTCATGTTGATGAAGGACTTCTCAAAACTCTGGTTCAGTTCTATGATCCCGTCTAACGGTGTTTCACTTTTCCAGACTACCAATTGGTACCAACCTTGTAAGAATATGCCAATCGTTTGGGTATTCCTGTGTCTGACAAAATACCTTTCAATGGTTTGGAAGCCATTCCTAAGTCACCAGTCATTGCAGCAGGTATCCTAAGTCACCAGTCATTGCAGCAGGTATCCACCAAAGGAAACCTTCCAGGTTTGACTTCACAGTTTCTAATTAAGAAAGCCTTTGATTTCATTGAAACTAGTAGCACGGTAGCTTTTGAAGCTGTATTAGCCTTGCTCATCTATGGGTTGGTTTTGTTTCCCAACGTCAATGACATTGTTGATATCAACGCCATAAAAATCTTTTTGAATGGCAATCCCGTTCCGACTTTGCTTGGTGACATGTATTTCTCTGTCCATCATAGGAATCACCAAGGTGGTGGAGTCATTGTATGTTGTGCACCTCTGTTGTTCAAATGGATTGTTTCACACTTACCTAAGTCTCCCATTTTCACGGAAAACCGAGAAGGTTTACGTTGGTCTCAAAGACTTATGTCTCTTACTAATAATGATATTCATTGGCATACCTTGGCTCGCTGCGGTACAGAAACCATTGATAGTTGTGGAGAGTCCGCCAACGTACACCTGATGCCTTCTTTGGGCTCGAGTGCTCAAAAAATGATTTTTCTTTTGTTCCGACCAAACTTTTTATAGTTTCCAAAGTAGGAAAAGGAAAAAAGCTGCAATAACCTTAAAAGTGGGGGGGGGGATCTTGGGTAAGAGGGTTGGTTATACGAAGGGAAGGTATTAGCACCCAACGTATCTATAGTACCCTATAGGTTTCTTTGTTTTGTTTGTTTCATTCTTGTGAGAAAAAGGTGGGACCTAAGGTGTTTGTTTGATTATGCTCGCAAAGATCATCGCGATCCTCTGCATACATATCCCTTAGAGGGAATCAGAGCATCTGTAGCTCGGGGTCTACGGGTGCTAAGGTTTGAATGGTTTGAGAGAGAAGTTTTGCTCGCCAAGGATACGACCTTGTGCCTATGTATTCTCAAAGGGATGTTGAGAAAGTCAGAGCAATCGTAGTTCCCACTTATGCTAGTGGAAGCAAAGGATAAGAGACAAATGTCATCTTAATGCTAGATGTATCTAATCTATATCATCACATACATCTGTTTGATTTTTGTTTGAAAATCTTTTCATTATAAGACCTGGGTTGTGCCACTTATGGTACTTAGAATGATAAAGATGTTTTTGTTTGTTTAACCAGCCTTGTGGCAAAAAAATTTTCAATGAAGTCAGCCTTGTGACAAAAAGTTTTGATTAATCAGCCAGCCTTGTGGCAAAAGTTTCAATGAAGTCAGCCTTGTGACAAAAACTTTGATTAATCAGCCAGTATGGTGGCAAAACGGTTTGATTGATTAGCCAGCCTTGTGGCAAAAAGAAGTTTGATTGATTAGCCAGCCTTGTGGCAAAAAAAAGTTTGATTAATTGATTGTTTGTGATAATATAGAAGAGATGCTCCTAGCATAGAGATGAAAAATGTCTAATCTCCTACGGTATTTGATTTTGGATATTGGGGATGCTTATAAGAAGCCCGTGGGTCCTTGTACGAAGCCCAAGAGGAGGCTATCCGAGGGTCCTTGCATTGTAAGCCCAAGAGGAGGCTATGGGAGGGACAATCCATGGTCCTTGCATTGTAAGCCCAAGAGGAGTCTATGGGAGGGACAAGTCGTTTGTATGAAGCCCAAGAGGAGGCATGGTATAGTTGGTTTGAGCTCTTAGAGCGATTTCACCGGGAAACCATACTCTATGTCCTAACCTAAACTAGGGAGATTCTTTGGACGAAGCCCAATAGGAGGCTATGGGGAACCTAGTTTTGTACTAAGTTGAACAATTATATAACACACACAAATACATGGACAAGTATGAACAAACATGGACAAACATGAACAAGTATATATATATATATATATATATATATATATATATATATATATATATATATGTATATGACAAAGTGTGTGTATAATGGAGTTTATGAAGGAAATATACCTGTAAGCATGATCCATTTGTATACACGGGGCTCGGGGCTTATACTCGGGGAGAGGCCCGTTGATTTTATTCAATAGCTATGTAAACAAATATTTACAAAATAATATTTGGGGCTTATACCTACATGGAGGCCCATGATATTTTTGGGAAGATTTAAAGAAAACCTTCTTTTTTTGATTTGTTATTTGAGGTTAAAAAACAAACTGATTGAGGTATGTATAAAAGATGAAATACCTAATTTCATGTAAAGGAATGGGACTTACACCTATGTGGAGGCCCATGTTTTATTTTATAAAACATGGTTGATCGTTTTGTTAAAAATGCGTCGTTTGAAAAACTGTTTGAAAGTTTGTTTTTGAAAGAAGTTTTCTGTTTAAAGAAAAACTGTACAAAGAGAAAAGGAAAGGGACTTACACTCTCTAATATTCCAGAGGCCCCTTTGTTTGAAAATCATTTGATCAATCAAAAGATTAAATCAAAGGTTTTTGAAAAGAAAATCAAAAGAAAATGATTTATCGTTTTGAAAAATGTGATCATTCGTTTTTAAACAGTTTGAAATTTTGAAAGAAATCAAATTAATTAAGATAAACACAAATATCATACTTAATTAACACCTAAATGATTAGGGTTTGATCACAAAATATTTACAAATGATTAAGTTTGAAAAATCAAATGAAAAACAATATTTAAAGTATTTAAAACACTTAAAAATATGTCATTTTAAACTTAATTAAAAATGTATTATATAAATGTTTTTTTGTGATTTTTTTTTATATTCATAAAATATACATATTAAATATCATGTGTGCAAAAAATTAATAAAAAATGGATTGATTTGATTGGTTAATTAATTAGTTAAAGTTGTGAAGAAATTGAAGAAAAAAAGTGATTAAAAATTAGGTTTTGTCTCCACAAGGACTTGAACTCAAGCACCCACGCTTGCCAACCAAAATAATGACCAACTGAGCTGCGCGCGCAGCTTGTAATACACACACCTTCAATTGATTATATTTAAAAAAGAGACTTTGAATTTTCTGAATCAAAAATGGCGCCAAGAACACACCTTCAACTGAAATTCAAAAATCTTCAAAACTGTGTTGTTTGGATCAAGTAAAGGGTCTATCTCACTCGGTTTTTCACGAGGAACATGATGGTGATCTTTAATTTCATTTATTTTTGTTCTAAGATGGTTAATTTTCTGATGAACACGAAGAACCCTAATATGACAAATCATTGTGAAATCGTGTATGATCATGATATGATGCAATTGATTTAGGGTTATTATTCAGTGATGGTGCATAAACAAGATGGTAACTCAGTTTTTCATTTATGATGCATGCATGATAGAGTTTGAAGTTCATGAGCACTTACCTCAAAAACGGAAAAAGTGAGGATCGAATTCGGCAAATGAGGGATTCCAGATGTTGTTTCTTGATCTGAACACCTTCAGTGGACCTTATGGAACATGTTTGGATGCCTGGAACAATTTGAATTCCCTTGTGCTAAGCTATGGAACCCGATCTGCAGAGCCTTGGAGTGTGAATCGAATTTGAAGATTATGAGGTTACAGGTCATATGTGAGTGTTTGGATCATTCATATGAAGTATATGGAGGGTGTTAGAAGTGATAGTTTTGACAAAAATGATCTGAAATGGAAATTTGCATGATAAGGTTCTCTTTATGCATATATGGAAGTGAGGTAGTGATTTTGAGATTTGGGTGTTTTTGAGATGTGTGAATGGATAAAACACATCATATATGATGTTTAGAAGTTGTTAGAACCATCACTTTGGCCAGAAATTCCAAGGTTTGGAGGTTGAGAATTTTACCTCTTTGAAACTTAATAAACTTGCAATTCAAGAAAGAAAGAGAAAACCTATAATTTGTGAGGTTTTGGTGTGATTTTGGAAGTGATTTGCACCTCTATTTATAGGCCAAGAGTTATGAACTCAGACCTTTGCAAGTTGATCAAGAAGTGGTGATTTGGCTTAAGAGATAAAAAGGAATCTTTTACATCTAATGCAAAATGGTTAAAGTAACTTAACCATGGTCATTCTTCAAGCTTCTTATCCTCTTCCATTCTGATCTTCAAATCAGAAAATATCATTCAATTATTGCTTCTATGCATCATTACTTGGATTATAGGTCATGTAGTCTTGAAACTTAGTGAAAAATGGTGAAAATTCAAGTGAAAATGTTCACTAATGTCAAAATTCAAAACCATGGCTACACTCCATATTTTTTCATGCTCCTGGACATTTTGGAAAGCTCGCATTACACACTTCAAAACCCTAGTTGAAAGTTTCTTCAAGACCTTTAAGGAAATGGGTGAAAAAGATCCATGAACTTTGAAGAAAATGAAGTTTTAAGTGAAATTTTCATAAGATACCAACTTTGAAGCTCCATATCTCTTAAATGGTTGATCTTTTGGAAAATCATTTTATGTGACAAAGTTGTTCATTGGATCAAAATCTACAACTTTCATGCTGGAAGTTTTTTTCAGTTTGTAGGTGAAATTTTGAGAAATTCCCTTCCAAAGTTTGGAAAAAACCATTGAAAGACACTTAGAATTTTTCTAAGTATCGAAAGTCAAACTTTTGACTTTTTGATTCTTGATTGATTTTCTTGATTTTATTTGATCAAATGACTTCATATATCATATATTGATGATTTAAAACTTCAAAAGTCATAGTTGACTAAAATTTCCCAAAAGTCAATGGTGATCTTGTATAGTTGACTTTTTCAGGCGAATCGCGTTTCTGGAGATTTCAAATGAATCAAGCTATCCAAACCAAATGGATGATATGAATGGATCACATTGAATTATTGGAGGACCTTGAGCCATGGTTTAAGTTGTGGCACCATGTCCTGATTAAAAAGTCAGTTGTTCAGTGAATTAGGTCAAAAAACCCTAATTGTCGACCCGATGAAATTAATGACTGTGGATCTTGAATTGAGATGTAATTTCCATTGGATATTTCCATAGGGATTATTTGAAGATGATTGAAACTTTTGATTGACTTCCTGGGGATTTTTAGGGTTTCCCAAATGTGATCCCTGATTTTTAGTCCCTGATAGTTCAAAACCCTAATCAGATGATTTGAATTTTCACTATTGATCAATCCTTGTGTAGGAGATGTCTTGAGCCAATAGATTAGGTCAAAATGAAGTAATTGGGGTCTTGAGGTCATGTCCCAAGTCATTAGGCCAAATCCTGAGGAAAAGTCAAGAGTATGCTATCTTCAGTCAAAACCCTAATCTGATTGATTCAGAGCCTTTGAGCTTGTTGAATTAAATCTTTGGGGACCAAATGTTGATTCTTGATGAAGATGATTCATTTGAGATGAAGGGAGAAAAAAACCCTAATTGATTATTACTTGTACTGATGAATGATTTCTTGATTAAACCCTGCTGAGTCACAAGTAGCAAACACAAGTTATGCAATTTGTTAGAGATGCAAATGATGCATATGCAAATGATATGAAGTGGTATCTTAGGTCAAAAATTGGGGTATGACAGAAAGCTACTTCTACCAAGAAGGGGAGGATCCTCAAAGGTTGAAAACAAGAATGGTGAAAGCTTGGAACGACATCCGATGGAAAGAAAAAGGTGAGATAAGGAACTGCATCGCTACGAACGCCTGCACCTGTTGGGTGAAGAAAAGAGCAAAGGAGTTTCAAATTCCTTATGATTATGAAAAACCCATGTTCCCTGTGGTATCTCAACTGCCCGACATTCCCACTATGGAGGAATACCAAGACACTTTAGCCAAGATGAGGTTAGAAAAAGACGCTTGGGAAGAAAAGTTTCGTAGAACTGATGTGGAAAATAGAAAGTTGAAGAAACGAGTGAAAGATCATGAAGAAACACTCTATTATCACGATGGATGGCTCATGAGTAAAGATGACAAAATCCGTCGAAAAGATGCTGCAATCAGGAGGTACATCAAAGAAAGCAAGAAGAAGCTTGAAGGCTCAACAAGCAACGCTCCGATGCCTGACAATTGGAAGAATGTTGTTGACAAGCTGAGGGCTGATAAGGCCGAGTTGAAAGCTTATTATGGGAAAGAAATCATGAAGCTCAAGCTGCATAATGCATTTGGTTCTTCGTCTGATGAAGATGCTTAGGATTGTTTAGATTTTCATTTATCATTTGCTTTTGTAAGGAGCTACGCTCCACTGTTGTAACATTTCCCATTATTTCAATAAAAGAATCGTTTGTGTTCAAATGTTTGCAAGGAAATAATCTTTAAAATGTTTGGAAAAATCATGAATCTCATTTTGCATACATCATTCTGCATATCGAGTCTGTTGTCTAGAGTCTTATCTCTTGGATTTTTCTCCATTAGATCGTCAAGCTGTCGCGTCTCAAAGTTTCTCGACCGCGCTCGCAATTAGATCGCAGATACAATACTCGTTCAAATAGAAGAAGAGTGATGGATAACTCCGAACAAGAGAATATTGAGCTCCGTGGTACAGTGACCACCCTTCAGGAAAAATTGGAAAGTCTCACTACTCTGGTTGACTCTTTAATGGCCGCACAGAATCAGCACCCACCACCCATGTAACGCTCGTAAATGTGTTTTCTGATTAATTGTGATGTTTGCTACTTTTTCCTAATTTTACCGTTTTGAGTCGAGTCAGTCGGTAAATATTATTTATGCTAATGTTTTACTTATTACTTCCATATGTGAAATTATTATGTTTTGGGGTTAAAGGGGCTAGATTTAGAGGTTTAGTAACTTTTGGGCCAAAATTAGAATTTATAAGAGTTGAGTGGGGGAAAATGAGAAGTAGAGAAATAGAAAGAGATATAGAGAGAAAAAGAGATATTTTGAGATATTTGTGAGAGAAAGAAAGAAACTTGTGAAGAGAAGAGAAGAGAAGAGAAGAGAAAGAAGAGAAAAACAAAGAGAAGAAGAGATTTGTGGGAATCCAAACCAAGCTAGAGCCAAGAATCCAACCAAGGTAAGGGGGTGAATGTAGTTTATCTAGATTGTATGATTCTTGTAGTTTTGCTTGTGTTGTTCTTGTTCTTACTCTTTTTCTAAGCTTGACCAACAATGGTGGTTTGGGTGTTTTGTGAGTTTTGATGTTATAAACTTGATTTTATGGTGTGTATGTGTTGTATGATGCTAGATATCCTTGTTGATCATGTTTTTTTTCATCTATCCATGTTTTCTTGCTCATGAAGAAATTATTAGGTTTATGACATTTAGTGAGTAACCCATGGATCATTGGTTGTTAGAATGAATGTATGGCATGTATGGTTTGTGTAAGATGTGTAGGGAAGCTTATTTGAGGTTTGGAGAGGTTTGGATGGGGTTGTGTAGGTCTGTTACTGAACTGGTTTTTCTAGGTCTTCGCAGGTCCGCTGAGCGGAGGGGGTCCGCTGAGCGGAGGTCTTTCTGCAGGAAATCTCTGCGTGGGTCCGCTGAGCGGAGGTCCTTATGCAGGAGATCTCTGCGTGGGTCCGCTGAGCGGAGCTCAAGCGGACTGTGTTAAATTTTTTTTTCCAAACTTTTTTTTGTTGTATCTTTTGAACCGTAGGTCGTTTCTATACGCTATTCGAAGTATTATGAGAACCCTTGAGTATGCTTTATGATAAGGAAGGGTGTGTTGGTAGTTGAATGATTTTTCATAAATGTATTTTGTGAAATGATGTTTACTAATCAAGTGTGATTTGGCGGTATATGTGTGTTGTGTGACTATGAACGCCCAAGTGGCAATTTTGGTGATGTATCTGTGTGGATTAATATAGTCGGTGTGATGTGGATATGTGACCGAGTTATATTATTGTTGTTGATGAAATCACATGATTGTTTATATGCGCGATATGATTGGTAAATAATCATAGTGCTTGGTTGCAATTGTTGATGATGTAGGATGTAGTAGTGGTTGGTTGTTTTTCTTAAATGGTTGTGAACTAGTGCATGATAAATCATGATGATGTGTTGTGTGAATGTTATCGTATTGGTACGAGGTATGTGATTAGTTGTCGATAACATGAAATCATGTTCGTATGTGTTATGTATTAATGAATGTTCATTCTTGATATGTGATGATGTTTGGTTGTTTGTTGTTAACATGATGTTCGGCCTTATGGCAAGTAATTGGTGTTAGGAGAATGATGTATTATCATTGTTGAATTGTTGTTATTACAACTTGTTGATGAAGTTGTGGGCCGATGGCCAATATTAACTTGATGAGTATAAGTGTGTTATACGTTCATTTATGTCGGTGTGGCTAGTATATTTTGATGGTAAATGTGTGTTGTGTGCTTATTAATGCCCGTGTGGTAATTATGGTGTGATGTAATTGATAACGATGTTATTAATCGGTGATGCATCCTTTTGGATAGAATATAAACGATGTAACGTGAGTGTATGATCGTGTTATATTGTTGATGATGTTGTTGTCGTGTAATAGAGTCATATATTTGCACAACATAACATTTCAATACGTTAATGGCGGAATGCTGTTAACAGACGGCCTGCGGGCATGGTTACCAGTAGGAGCTTAATGCTCGGTAACGTATATTAGCCTGAGTGGCAAGAGGTCATCAGCGGGAGCTGCGTGCTCGATGAAGAAAGCGTGCGCGCTTGGTTACCAGTAGGAGCTTAATGCTCGGTAACGTATATTAGCCTGAGTGGCAAGAGGTCATCAGTGGGAGCTGCGTGCTCGATGACGACAGCCTGCGGGCTTCCTGAGTGGAATAAAGTCCTAGCATATTGCTCGGCAGGTGTATTTGTCAAATTGACAAGGAGGAGTTTTACTCCGGATTTGGTACCACATGCATATGCATAGTCGAGTCTCATTCATCATCGTCAGTCTGTATAATTTATGTTATCATTCATGTGTCGCATTACTTATATATTAATTGTGGATGACTTAGTGGATTACTTTGTTGTATGTTTATTGATGATACTTGTTGGCATTACTATATTTGTCATGCTTTCATTATAAATTATATTCTCACCCTTCTGCTGATTTGATGCTTGAGTGGCATCCTGCAGATTAGCCGCTTTGGGAGTCTTTGGAAGAGGTAGTTCTCCAGTTGGTATTTTCGGTCTCTCTGATACCTAACACCGGGGAGTCGGGATTTTGTTGTTATTTATTTGTATAAGACTCTTTTGAACATGTATATGTGATAATGTGCCATTGTGTATTGTAAACAACTTGTTTTGGAAAACTCCTCTTTGAGAGTGAGAGCTTTAAGTATATATATATGTTCATATCTTCCGTGTGTTATGTATCATGTTATTGGCAGGTGTGTATGCTTTTGGCATCGCTGATGTCCGTTTGTTTTCTAGGTGTTTGTTTGGTTACTTAGTGTAACATCCTAATTGTGTTGTATGAAATTTTAAATACTCTGATATTTTCTTGCCTAAATGCTTTGGGTAGAATTGGGGTGTTACATTAGTGGTATCAGAGCAGGTCGGTCTGTCCGGCCAGTGTTGTCTAATTTTGTTTAATTCCTCAGTATGTGATAAGTGTGTGGAGCACTGTCAGTACTTGTTGTGCCTCTAGTCGGTTGTATGCAGGAATGGTTTGAAGCTAAGTGGGGGAGAACATATGCTTCTCGGATATGTTTCAGTTGCAAGGTGTTAGTATTCTATTGAGGGCAGCAGTACTAGTGTTGTTGGACTTTGTTGTTTTCTGAAGTGAAGGCGACTTGGACTTAAGACTTTGGTTGTTAATCAAGTTGGAGTGTCACGGAGTAGATGTTGGTTAATTCTAAGGAATAGAATTTAGAGAGTTGTGATGCTCTAACGCTACTGATGGACTATGAAGTTGTTGTTTGAGTAGCCTTGTGTGAGTTGACGTTGTTAGAAACGTTTTGGAACTCGAGTGAGAATTAGGAGTATGAAGAGTTGAGTAAGATCTCGAGAATTTTACTCTTGGGATTTGTTAAGAAGTGTTTTGGTACGTAGCTACCAGACGTCGGTGTTAGCTGGTTCAGATGATCTTGAGAGATTTGTGAATTATGGAATCATAGTGCTTCTGTGCTATGAGCAAAAGTTGGAAAAGAATATTATTAATGTTAGTACTGATAGTTTATACTCTATTATGATTATCGGCTACCTATTGACAAATTGAGGACTTGATCACCCTTAATCTCTTGTTGATAGTAGACGGAATCGTATTGGACGTGATAGGCTTATCTGGCTAGTTTGATAATATTTGAAGTGAATGAGTCGGTGCAAGGTGGTACGACGTTGTTTATGTTCTCAACGACTTTGGATGTCCTTGAGAAAGAGCAATTGTGGGAATTGCGGATAGTTGTGCATTTGTATAAGTGTTTCTTGAAGGTTTAAGTGATTCTTCGTAGAAAAAGGGAATTTCGTCTTGGAGTTCTATTTTGATGGATTTAGTTCCTAGAACTATTGTTGCGTCGAGGGTTCCGTATCAGATGCCAACTTCTGAGTTGGAAGAGTTGAGGAGTCAATTTAAGGATTCTCTTAAGGAGAGGTTTGTTCGTTCGAGCGTGTTGCCGTAGGGTGCACGTGTTTTGTTGGTTAAGAAGGAAGGTTCTACGAGGCTTTGTGTCAATTTTAGACAATTGAGAAAAGTGACAGTTAAGGAAAAGTATGCACTTTCGAGGATTGATATTTTGATGGATCAAATTGGTTTGAGCTTGTTTGTTTTGCAAGTTTGATTTGAGGTATAGGTATCATTAGTGTGAAAATGATCATGCTAAGTATTTGAGAATTGTTTTGTCCGTGTTGGGAAGAAGAAGTTGTTTGCTAAGTTTCCTTGTGTGTGTTTTTGGATGAGTGGAGCGAATGTTCAAGGAGTAAGTGGTGGTTTATGCTTTTATGCAAGTTAAGATTTTTGAAAGGATTTATCTGTCACAAGATTTGGAGTTGGCAGTTGTTATTTCTGTTTGGGGAATTTGAAGGCACTAATTATTCGGATCGAGATTTGTGTGTGTAAGTGACTACAAGAGTGTGAAGTATTTGTTTGATCAGAACGAGTCGAATATGAGAAACCGTTGCATACGTCTATGTCGATGATTAGAGTATTGGGATATTTGAAACAGTTGTGGGGTTTGAGTTGGATTTGTAAAGCGACTTCTTCAGGTGTTGAGCTTTATATGTGAAAGCTTACTTAAGGTATTCTTGATGAGATTAGAAAAGGTCACGAATCGGATTTGAATGGGTTGATAAGATGACATTTATTAGTCAAAGATAAAGATGATGATCTTCGGAATGATAAGAGTTTTGTCATGGGATGTCATGATCAAGTTTGTATTCCTAATGTTCGGATTTGAAAAGAGGACTTTGGATGAAGTACGTCGTGGTGATTTGAGTATTCATCCTGATGCTACTAAGATGTATCAAGATTTGAGAACGTCATTTTTAGTGGCAAAGTAATGAAGAAGGATATGAAGGGATTTGTTTATTTGTGTTTGACTTGTCAGGAGTCGTCTGGTTTCATGTAACTGTTATCCATTCATGAGTAGAAGTGGAATAGAATTTCTATGGATTTTGTTTCTGGTTTGCCAAGGACGTCGAGTAATTGTGAGGCGATTGGGGTCATTGTGGATATATTGACGAAATCTGCTCACGTTATTTCGATAAGAATGGATTAACCGACGGTAGTACTGGCGAGTGGTATGTTAATAAAATTGTTTGTTGGTTTGTTTGTTTGCATGGTGTTTCGAAAGGTATTGTTTAGATTGAGATCCGAGGTTCATTTCTGAAATTTTGAGAAGGTTTGCAAAGTACTTTGGGTACGAAGTTGCGTTGGGTTTGGCGTCACGTCCTCAAACGGATGGTCAGACTGAGAGGGCGATTTTGGTCACTTAAGGATCTATGAGGACTTGTATTGTGAAACAAGGATATGTTTGGATTAGCTTTTTGCCTTTGATTGGATAATACAAAGACTTTTGCCTGGTGTGCAAGCTGACACAACATATTCAGAGGTTGAGTATGATAAGAGAGAACAATGAGTTTCTGGAGAATACTAGAAGGAGTTGGAAGTTGGTTATCAAATTGGTAAATTTGTTTGTTGTGGGAAATCAGAGTGCGCATCGGAAGCGTGAAATGACGTAGTTCGTGTGTGTATGAATTGTTAGAGTTCAAATTGTGGACAGTGGATGTGGTAGGAATGATAAGACCACCAGATGTTTTGGTTACTTGTTTGACTGCTAAGTCTTGGCATGGTTGTTTGGATGTTGTGCGACCGGGATGTTGGTATTCTAGTTTTGTAGAGGCTGTTCAGAAGTTGTATATGTTATGGAACTTTATGTCCTTATCTAAGATGATGTCTCGTTTCCATGGTGATGGTTCGAGTATATGTAGCTAGTTCCTTGGATGGGGGGTTAGAGGTGTGTTGCCTTTGATGACGGTGACAATATGGTTGCGGTTTGGTTGACAAGTGCATTGTATGGGCATTGCATCTTGTTCTTGTTGGTTGTGTCTTGGTTATTTCTTGTGTTTTGGTGTTAGTCGATGAGTGCATTGTATGGGCATTGCATCTCGTTGTCGTTGTTGTGTTTTCGTTGTTTTGCTTTTAGCTAGAGTGATCCGTTGTTTGACGCTGATGGTGTCGTTGTTTTTCGTGGCTTGATAGATGGTTAAGTGCGGCAGGCGAGAGTTTGACTTGGGAGTTGGAGAGTAAGATGCGAGACTCCTATCCTGAGTTGTTTGTAGCAAGTAGATCTTTATTTTCGAGGACGAAAATCTTTTAAGTGGGGGAGGGTTGTAACGCTCGTAAATGTGTTTTCTGATTAATTGTGATGTTTGCTACTTTTTCCTAATTTTACCGTTTTGAGTCGAGTCAGTCGGTAAATATTATTTATGCTAATGTTTTACTTATTACTTCCATGTGTGAAATTATTATGTTTTGGGGTTAAAGGGGCTAGATTTAGAGGTTTAGTAACTTTTGGGCCAAAATTAGAATTTATAAGAGTTGAGTGGGGGAAAATGAGAAGTAGAGAAATAGAAAGAGATATAGAGAGAAAAAGAGATATTTTGAGATATTTGTGAGAGAAAGAAAGAAACTTGTGAAGAGAAGAGAAGAGAAGAGAAAGAAGAGAAAAACAAAGAGAAGAAGAGATTTGTGGGACTCCAAACCAAGCTAGAGCCAAGAATCCAACCAAGGTAAGGGGGTGAATGTAGTTTATCTAGATTGTATGATTCTTGTAGTTTTGCTTGTGTTGTTCTTGTTCTTACTCTTTTTCTAAGCTTGACCAACAATGGTGGTTTGGGTGTTTTGTGAGTTTTGATGTTATAAACTTGATTTTATGGTGTGTATGTGTTGTATGATGCTAGATATCCTTGTTGATCATGTTTGTTTTTCATCTATCCATGTTTTCTTGCTCATGAAGAAATTATTAGGTTTATGACATTTAGTGACTAACCCATGGATCATTGGTTGTTAGAATGAATGTATGGCATGTATGGTTTGTGTAAGATGTGTAGGGAAGCTTATTTGAGGTTTGGAGAGGTTTGGATGGGGTTGTGTAGGTCTGTTACTGAACTGGTTTTTCTAGGTCTTCGCAGGTCCGCTGAGCGGAGGGGGTCCGCTGAGCGGAGGGGGTCCGCTGAGCGGAGGTCTTTTTGCAGGAAATCTCTGCGTGGGTCCGCTTGGAGTCCGCTGAGCGGAGGTCCTTATGCAGGAGATCTCTGCGTGGGTCCGCTGAGCGGAGCTCAAGCGGACTGTGTTAAATTTTGTTTTTCCAAACTTTGTTTTGTTGTATCTTTTGAACCGTAGATCGTTTCTATACGCTATTCGAAGTATTATGAGAACCCTTGAGTATGCTTTATGATAAGGAAGGGTGTGTTGGTAGTTGAATGATTTTTCATAAATGTATTTTGTGAAATGATGTTTACTAATCAAGTGTGATTTGGCGGTATATGTGTGTTGTGTGACTATGAACGCCCAAGTGGCAATTTTGGTGATGTATCCGTGTGGATTAATATAGTCGGTGTGATGTGGATATGTGACCGAGTTATATTATTGTTGTTGATGAAATCACATGATTGTTTATATGCGCGATATGATTGGTAAATAATCATAGTGCTTGGTTGCAATTGTTGATGATGTAGGATGTAGTAGTGGTTGGTTGTTTTTCTTAAATGGTTGTGAACTAGTGCATGATAAATCATGATGATGTGTTGTGTGAATGTTATCGTATTGGTACGAGGTATGTGATTAGTTGTCGATAACATGAAATCATGTTCGTATGTGTTATGTATTAATGAATGTTCATTCTTGATATGTGATGATGTTTGGTTGTTTGTTGTTAACATGATGTTCGGCCTTATGGCAAGTAATTGGTGTTAGGAGAATGATGTATTATCATTGTTGAATTGTTGTTATTACAACTTGTTGATGAAGTTGTGGGCCGATGGCCAATATTAACTTGATGAGTATAAGTGTGTTATACGTTCATTTATGCCGGTGTGGCTAGTATGTTTTGATGGTAAATGTGTGTTGTGTGCTTATTAATGCCCGTGTGGTAATTATGGTGTGATGTAATTGATAACGATGTTATTAATCGGTGATGCATCCTTTTGGATAGAATATAAACGATGTAACGTGAGTGTATGATCGTGTTATATTGTTGATGATGTTGTTGTCGTGTAATAGAGTCATATATTTGCACAACATAACATTTCAATACGTTAATGGCGGAATGCTGTTAACAGATGGCCTGCGGGCATGGTTACCAGTAGGATCTTAATGCTCGGTAACGTATATTAGCCTGAGTGGCAAGAGGTCATCAGTGGGAGCTGCGTGCTCGATGACGAAAGCGTGCGCGCTTGGTTACCAGTAGGAGCTTAATGCTCGGTAACGTATATTAGCCTGAGTGGTAAGAGGTCATCAGTGGGAGCTGCGTGCTCGATGACGACAGCCTGCGGGCTTCCTGAGTGGAATAAAGTCCCAGCATATTGCTCGGCAGGTGTATTTGTCATATTGACAAGGAGGAGTTTTACTCCGGATTTGGTACCACATGCATATGCATAGTCGAGTCTCATTCATCATCGTCAGTCTATATAATTTATGTTATCATTCATGTGTCGCATTACTTATATATTAATTGTGGATGACTTAGTGGATTACTTTGTTGTATGTTTATTGATGATACTTGTTGGCATTACTATATTTGTCATGCTTTCATTATAAATTATATTCTCACCCTTCTGCTGATTTGATGTTTGAGTGGCATCCTGCAGATTAGCCGCTTTGGTAGTTCTCCAGTTGGTATTGTCGGTCGCTCTGATACATAACACCGGGGAGTCGGGATTTTGTTGTTATTTATTGGTATAAGACTCTTTTGAACATGTATATGTGATAATGTGCCATTGTGTATTGTGAACAACTTGTTTTGGAAAACTCCTCTTTGAGAGTGAGAGATTTAAGTATATATATATATATATATGTTCATATCTTCCGTGTGTTATGTATCATGTTATTGGCAGGTGTGTATGCTTTTGGCATCGCCGATGTCCGTTTGTTTTCTAGGTGTTTGTTTGGTTACTTAGTGTAACATCCTAATTGTGTTGTATGAAATTTTAAATACTCTGATATTTTCTTGCCTAAATGCTTTGGGTAGAATTGGGGTGTTACAACCCAACAGTCAAGCAACGGTGATGTCTGAAGTCAGTACTCCAGTTTCTACAGTTGCATTCAGTATTCCATCTTTCTCCATGCCAGAAGGTTGGGGCACGCTTTTCAGCTTTGGTGCAGGTTTCCGCCATAATTTCTCTGGGGTTCAAACAGCTACAACTGAAGCGCCCGCTACACAAGGTTCGGCGTTTATTCCACATTCAGGGGTAACTTTTTCCCAAGTCACTATGGCACTTTCTCAACCCACTATGAAAGTTCCGACCCCTACGGTTCACACTGTTCCTTATGACGGCAATGAGATTTATCATGATCAAGGTGATAGCACAAATCAGCGTAATCTTGTGGGAGATCCCCAAGAACAGTTCAACAAGATGCAGCTAGAAGTCAAGGCTATTCGTGGGAAAGATTTGATTGGAAAGAATGCCCAGGAGCTATGTTTGGTTCCCAGTGTACAAGTACCAGCTAAATTCAAGGTCCCTGATTTTGAGAAGTACAAAGGTAGTTCTTGTCCACAAAGTCATCTTGTAATGTATGCCAGGAAGATGTCTACTTATGCAGATAATCATCAGTTGCTCATCCATTACTTTCAAGACAGTTTGACTGGTGCCGCACTGAAGTGGTACACAGGTTTGGATAGCACCAATATTCGGACTTTCAATGACCTAGGCGAGGCCTTTGTCCGACAATACAAATACAACTCGGATATGGCTCCAGACAGAGATCAGCTCCGATCCATGGCTCAGAAAGATCATGAAGCTTTCAAAGAATATGCCCAACGATGGAGAGAAACTGCTGCTCAGATTAATCCACCGCTAAAAGAGAAAGAGATGACCAAGATCTTCTTGAATACTCTTGGCCCGTTTTATTATGAACGCATGATTTCTAGTGCTCCAAGTGATTTCACCGAAATGGTAAACATGGGGATGCGTCTATAAGAAGGAGTCCGAACCGAACGTCTAACTAAAGAAGTGTTGACATGGTATCCCAAGGGAGGCCAAGAGGAAACATCAATCGTGAACAACAGGTTTCTGCTATTGCGCCAGTCGTTAATACGACACCTAATCCGGGATTTACCCCGCAATTTCAACAACAGCCTCGACAACAGGCTCAGCAGTTTAACAACAATCAGAATCGTGTGCAAAGAGCTCCACAGTTTGATCCGATTCCAATGACCTACACAGAGTTGTACCCTGCTTGGATTGAAAAAGGTCTTGTTCACACTAGAGCACCACCACCAGTACCTGAGAAACTCCCATGGTGGTACAAAGCTGAGGTTTCATGCCCTTATCATCAAGGAGCACCTGGCCATGATCTTGAGCATTGCATAGCCTTGAAATATGAAGTTCAGAGGTTGGTAAGATCTAATCTCCTCTATTTCAGAAATTTGAATCCAAATGTGCAAGCAAATTTGCTGCCCAATCATGGAGGGCATGTTGTAAATATGGTGTATGGATGTCTTGGCCTATACCGAGTCTATAATATCAGTTTCTCAAGAGCAGATTTGTTACAAATGCACGCTACTCTTTGTCGAGGGCAGAATTTACGCCAGCATCACTATGGTTCCTGTAGCATATGTTGTGTAGATCCTCACGGATGTTCGATTGTGAGAAGATATCTTCAAGTTTTGCTAGATAATGGTACTATTCAGATCTACAGAAATAGGAATGAAGATGAAGTTAACATGATAGGATGTTATCCGCACGAGCTTTTAGTCTCAGATATCAACTCAGAAATGCCTAAAGTTAACGCCATCGATCCTCATTTCAACATGCCCGAGCGCATAGAAGTTACCTACAACAAGCCAAAGGTTCCTGTTGCCCCTTTGATCATCTGTATACCTGGACCTGTTCCTTATGACTCTGACAAGGTAGTTCCATACAACTACAATGCCACAATGATAAAGGATGGACAAGAAGTTCCTTTACCTACTCTCTCATCTGTCGTAAACATCGCTGATGTGAGTCGAGTAACAAGAAGTGGACGTGTGTATACTCCACTACCTCCAAAGCAGCCTGTTGCTCCTGCAACCGGACAAAATCCTATCAATGTTCAAGTGGGAAATCTTGTGGAGACTCCTGTCAGTAATACAAACACTGATGTTGGTCAATCCAGTGGAACCAATGTCAATCCTGACTTTGATGAAATTTTGATGCTTATCAAAAGAAGTGAATACAAGATTGTGGATCAGCTTATGCAGACTCCTTCAAAGATCTCAATACTTTCATTGCTTTTGAACTCTGAAGCCCACAGAGAAGCCCTAAAGAAGGTCTTGGATTAAGCTTTTGTAGATCATGATGTGACTGTTGACCACTTTGATTGGATAATAGCCAACATAACAGCTTGCAACAATTTAAGCTTCTGTGATGAAGAACTCCCCGGGGAGGGTAAAATTCACAATCTTGCTCTGCACATTTCTATGAACTGTCAATCAGACTCTTTGTCCAACGTGCTGGTAGACACCGGATCTTCCTTGAATGTGATGCCAAAGACGAATCTTGCTCGTTTGTCTTACCAAGGAATGCCTATGAAGTTCAGTGGTGTAGTAGTCAAAGCATTTGATGGATCGCGAAAATCTGTTATCGGCGAAGTCAACCTTCCCATGACGATTGGTCCACATACATTTTAAATCACCTTCCAGGTCATGGACATTCAAGCTGCTTATAGCTGTCTGTTAGGACGACCATGGATTCATGAAGCAGGGGTAGTAACTTCTACGCTCCATCAAAAGTTAAAATTTGTAACAAATGGAAAATTGGTAACAATAAGTGGAGAACAAGCCTTGATGGTGAGCCACTTATCCAATTTCTCTTTTATCAGTGCTGATGATTTGGAAGGAACGGAGTTCCAAGGTCTCTCTTTCTTCCAAAAAGAAAGCATCAATCTCTTCTTACAAAGAGGAAGTGAAAATAGTGAAAGATAGAACTACCACTGGCTGGGGGAAAGTTGTGATCCCTACCAAGAATGAAACCAGAGCAGGTCTCGGATGTTCACCAACATTCCCAAACTGCACCAAGAAGGATGAAACCCTTCGTCCGATCAAAGAAACATTCATTAGTGGAGGATTCCTTAACCCAATTCCTCAAGAGGTTAATGTCCTTATCAAAGAATGCATCGAGGAAGGTCTACCTGATACTGGAGAAGAATGGATATGTTATCTCAATGACTCGGGATATACATCTCAGGAAGAACAGCATGCACCATTCCATCCTCCTTCAGAGAAGTCTAAAGAAACTGAGCCTGTTCCTGCAGAAATCTGGGACACCTTAGGACAACCGAGTGGAAAATATGATTATATGGTGAAATACACTGCACCTGAAAGTTCAAAGATTTCCATGGAAGATATCCAACCAACTGGATGGGGAGATTCCTTTGAATATAATAGTCAATCAGAAGAGGCTTATCAGCCCTATCAATTTTCTCAGCAGCCTGAAATTACTGAAGATTTCGGATTCTACGCATCTACCAAGACTGATAATCCTGAAGATGGTTATTATCACATAAACGTCATTTTTGAAGATGAAGGGGAAGATGGCCCCGCAGTTGACTCAGAAAGCGTCGCTGACAATGAGTCTCTTCATCCTGAAGACTGGGAAATACATCCTGAAAATTCTGAAGACTATGACTTATCATATGCTCTTCAAGAGGTGGAAGAAGACTATTTCAACTCTGTAAAGAACCAGGTTGACAAACCAGGACCTTCAAATCCTGCTCGACCAGCGGTCAATGTCAATACTGAAGATAATTCTGAGGAGAATTTTCTTGAATACATAATACACAGAGGAGTTCGTTGCTACTGGAAAGCTGTCGACGTTCCGAATGTTGTTCGCCTCTCAAAGTAATCACCTCGTTGTTATTTTGACCTCCTGCCTTGCCCAAAGTAGAGAGTTGTTTTATAGGGCTTTGCTTTTAAATGTACCGCCTAAATAACTTTGTGTATAGGGCCTTGTTTTTCAAAGTTTCCCTCTTTGTCCTGCCCAAGACAAATGAGTTTGTGTTTAGGGCTTTGTTTCAAAAATGAATCATAAATAAAGTGTCATTTTGAATTCCCTACATTATGTGTTTTATTTTTGCTTTGTTTTTGGAAATGGTAATCCTAAAAAACTAAAAAAAAACTTTTTCAATAATCTGCATACACTCTTGCATTCATAAATTTTATGAAATAAATATAAATCATATGTGCAGATTAACTATTAATAAACTCATTGAATGCAATAATCCTATGCCCTCTCCCAACTTTGAGTTTCCTGTGTTCGAAGCCGAAGAAGAGGAAGATGAGGAGGTCTCGGACGAGATCTCTCGGTTACTTAAGCACGAGGAAAGAGCCATTCTGCCTCACAAAGGGCCTTTAGAAAAGATCAACTTGGGTTCTAAAGAAGACAAAAAAGAAGTGACCATTGGATCGCTGCTTGATACTGATGTCAAGAGTAAGCTGATAGATCTTCTCAAAGAGTATGTTGACGTGTTTGCCTGGTCCTACCAAGACATGCCTGGGTTGGATACCAATATTGTTCAGCATTGCTTGCCATTGAAGCCAGAATGTCCGCCAGTTAAGCAAAAATTGCGAAGGACTAACCCTGATATGGCTAACAAGATCAAAGTGGAAGTTCAAAAACAGCTCGACGCAGGTTTTCTTGTCACCTCTGAGTATCCTCAATGGTTGGCCAACATAGTGCCAGTTCCGAAGAAAGATGGAAAGGTCAGAATGTGTGTTGCCTACCGTGACTTGAACAAAGCCAGTCCAAAAGATGACTTTCCATTACCGCATATCGACATGCTGGTCGATACCACTGCTAAGTTCAACGTCTTTTCCTTCATGGATGGGTTTGATCGGCCACCAATTTCATCTTGTTCCTATGTTCGAATCAATGGAAAAGCACTTCATTCGGTGGTATTTTAAGTCGTTTTAGTCTAGTCCTTAATAAGTTTTGTTTGCCTTTGTATTTGAATTTGGTGTGTTACTTTTTCTAGTTTTTGTTGTTTTTCCATTTCTTTTGATCTTGTGTTGGTAGTGTTTTAAGTTATGCAGATACAGGGCATGATTCGAGACAAGAAAAAGTGAATTTTGGTGAGACAGAGCTGTGACACGGCCGTGTCAGACTTGCTGAAGAGAAGAACTTGAAAATATGAAAACCAAGAAGACAGATTTGTGACACTGCCACCCGTGTCATGGGACACGGCCGTGTCAGACTTGCGCGCAGAAAAATATTCGTTTTTAAATCTTTGAAATAGTCACTTAAGGAAGGGCATTATGGACTTTTCGAAGCAAAATAATTGTTGGGAGATATTTAGTCACTGTTTGGAGAGGAGAAAATCACTTTTTGACGGTCGGAGAATGTGAAAAGAAGGATTGGAAGCACTAGGGTTTGAAGAGAAGAAATCTTCAAGAGCATCCGCGATTGAAGATCAATTCCTATTCATCTTATTGTAATGTCTTCATCCTTAAATTCTGTTATTTTGACAATTGCCATGTGTAACTAAACTATTACTTGTTAGGGGGTGTCCTGAATTGCTATTGTAATGAGCCTAATTTCCTTTATGTTATGAAATCGTTATGTGTGATAACTTATTTGATTGTGCAAAGTGCTTATTGCTTTATCTATTGGACAAATAGATTTTTGATTTACGGTTAAGGGTTAGGTCGGACAAACCACCTTATCGTTGTTTGCACAATAATATTACTGTTTTTATTTCTTAGGAATGAGGATTCTCCGTAGTAACCGTAATAATCTTGATAAATTATATTGCGCTTGATCACTTCTTGAATTGCTAAGGAATTAGGATACAAGACATTATCAAAAGGTTTTCCGCTAAGGAATTAGGGAAGATAACTCTTAAGATTCGGTAATAATTCATGTACATTGATATTTCGTAAACAAGGATTAAAGGTTGTTGCAAGGCAATTCATACACTTGACCCTAGCATAATTTCTCATACTGTTTTAAAGTCACTTTTACGCTTTCTATTAATTTGTTATCATTTATCATTCTTTCCAAACAAACAACAAAACCCCCATGTTCTTTTGTTCAATTGAATCGTTACGATAACTTATATTTCTTACGCAGTCCGTGAGTTCGATACTTGCGAAGGACTCACCCTGATATGGCTAACAAGATCAAAGTGGAAGTTCAAAAACAGCTCGACGCAGGTTTTCTTGTCACCTCTGAGTATCCTCAATGGTTGGCCAACATAGTGCCAGTTCCGAAGAAAGATGGAAAGGTCAGAATGTGTGTTGCCTACCATGACTTGAACAAAGCCAGTCCAAAAGATGACTTTCCATTACCGCATATCGACATGCTGGTCGATAACACTGCTAAGTTCAACGTCTTTTCCTTCATGTATGGGTTCTCCGGTTATAATCAGATCAAGATGGCTCCTGAAGACATGGAGAAGAGATCTTTCATCACCCCATGGGGTACATTTTGCTACAAAGTGATGCCGTTTGGATTAAAGAATGCAGTTGCAACTTACCAAAGGGCAATGACTACTCTCTTTCATGAAATGATGCATAAAGAAATTGAATTTTATGTGGATGACATGATAGCCAAGTCCAGCACGGAAGAAGAACATATGGAATACCTTTTGAAATTATTTCAACGACTAAGGAAATATCAGCTTCGCTTGAATCCTAACAAATGTACTTTTGGGGTTAGATCTGGAAAACTCTTGGGTTTTATTGTCAGCCAAAGAGGTATTGAAGTAGATCCCGACAAAGTCAGAGCTATTCAAGAGATGCCTGCACCAAAAACTGAAAAGCAAGTAAGAGGATTTCTCGGACGATTGAACTATGTCTCCAGATTTATCTCTCAAATGACTGCTACTTGTGGGCCAATTTTCAAGCTCCTCCGCAAAGATCAAGGGGTCGTATGGACTGAAGATTGCCAAAAAGCGTTCGACAGTATTAAGGAATACCTGTTAGAGCCACTAATATTGATTCCTCCAGTTGAAGGAAGACCATTAATCATGTACCTTACTGTGTTGGAAGAATCCATGGGTTGTATGCTTGGACAACAATATGAAACCGGTAAGAAGGAGCATGCCATCTATTACTTGAGTAAGAAATTCACAGATTGTGAGCCTCGTTACTCCATGCTCGAAAAAACATGTTGTGCTTTGGCTTGGGCTTCAAAACGTCTCCGCCAATACATGATCAATAATACTACTTGGTTAATCTCCAAAATGGATCCGATCAAGTATGTCTTTAAAAAACCTGCCTTAACAGGAAGGATTGCCCGATGGCAAATGCTGTTATCCGAATATGACATTTAATACCGTGCTCAAAAAGCGGTCAAAGGAAGCATTCTCGCCGATCATTTGGCGCATCAACCAATTAATGAATATCAATCTCTCAAGTTTGACTTTCCTGATGAAGATGTCATGTATTTGAAGATGAAAGATTGTGACGAACCATTACCTGAAGAAGGTCCTGATCCTGGATCAAGATGGGGCCTAATTTTTGACGGAGCAGTGAACGCTTTTGGCAATGGAATTGGGGCAGTCATCATCACTCCCAAGGGTACTCATATCCCGTTCTCTGCCAGACTGCTATTTGATTGTACCAACAATACTGCAGAATATGAAGCTTGTATCATGGGTCTCGAAGAAGCCATTGAATTAAGGATCAAAATCCTAGACATATATGGAGATTCATCCCTCGTGATCAACCAAATCAAAGACAAATGGGAAACTTACCACCCTGGCTTGATTCCTTATAGAGATTATGCAAGACGTCAGTTGACTTTCTTCAACAAGGTTGAATTGCATCATAAACCTCGAGATCAGATGCGTGGATAGACACGAAGCAGACATGTTAATGCATGAAGTGCATGAAGGGTCCTTTGAAACTCATTTAAATGGGCATGCAATGTCCAAGAAAATGTTAAGAGCAGGATACTATTGGTTGACAATGGAATCTTACTGTTATAAACACGTGAAGAGATGTCACAAGTGCCAGATCTATGCAGATAAGATCCATGTGCCACCGACTCTACTCAATGTTCTCTCATCTCCGTGGCCTTTTTCCATGTGGGGTAGTGACATGATTGGAATGATCGAACCGAAAGCTTCAAACGGTCATCGTTTCATCTTATTGGCTATTGATTACTTCACCAAATGGGTCGAAGCAGCATCTTACGCCAATGTTACAAGACAAGTGGTTGTGAGGTTTATCAAGAATAACATCATTTGCCGATACGGTATTCCCAGCAAAATCATTACTGACAATGGCTCGAATTTGAACAACAAAATGATGAAAGAACTGTGTGAGGAATTCAAGATTGAGCATCATAACTCTTCTCCTTACAGAGCAAAAATGAACGGCGTTGTTGAAGCCGCCAACAAGAACATTAAGAAGATCGTCCAGAAAATGGCCGTCACTTACAAAGATTGGCACGAAATGCTGCCATTTGCTTTACATGGGTACCGTACTTCAGTGCGTACTTCAACAGGGGCAACCCCTTTTTCTCTAGTATACGACATGGAAGTTGTGCTCCCCGTAGAAGTTGAAATCCCATCAATGAGAGTCCTCATGGAGACTAAGTTATCAGAGGCTGAATGGTCTCAAAGCAGATACGATCAGTTGAACTTAATCAAAGAAAAATGTATGACTGCTCTATGCCATGGACAGTTATACCAAGCAAGGATGAAACAAGCCTTCAACAAAAAGGTTCGACCTCGTGAATTTCAAGAAGGAGACCTCGTGCTTAAAAAGATCTTGTCTTTTCAACCAGATTCTAGGGGAAAATGGTCTCCTAATTATGAAGGCCCGTATGTTGTCAAAAGAAAATTTTCTGGCGGCGCCATGACTTTTGCAACCATGGATGATGATGAACTCCCACATCCTGTGAATGATGATGCAGTCAAGAAATACTTTGTCTAAAAATAAAAAGAATAACTCGGTAAGTTGAAAACCCGCAAAGGGCGACTTAGGCAAAAATGAGTGTCTCGGTGGACTGAAAACCCGAAAGGGCGGTCCAGGCAAAAATTAGAGACAATAAACAGAAAAAATTTCATCCTGGTAGATTGAAAACTTGAAAGGGCAATCTAGGCAAAAATTAGGGATTTATGACAAAGTAACTGCATCAGTCCGTACTTCGTCACCTGAAGAGTCTTTTTCATCAAAGGATCTTCAATCAAATCATCGCCAATCTGAAGCGACAAGCACAGTTGGAACTCAAAGTTGTTAGGGAGAATAGTGGTTATTGCTTTCAATGTAGCATTTTCCGCATAATTACCATTTCTAACTTTTGTAAATACTCCATGGAATCACGCCTTTAGCTGATTACCATCCTATTAAATTAATTTGAGCCTTGTGCCCATTTGTTTGCAATCTCCAATTTCTTTTAGCTTTCAAAATGACGCTTTAATTGTGTTACTCACTTTTGAAAAAAAAGAGAAAAGAAGTTTTAAATGAATTTACTTAACTTTTTCAAAATAAAAGCGAAACTTTCCTTTGAGTTGTGAACAACAGAAGGAAACATCAACAGCTGTCTCCATAAGATGAGTCAAAGATTATGATAGGAGAAGCTCTTCTATCCCCAGTGAAGAAGCTCTTTTATCCCCAGTGAAGAAGGTCTATTATCCCCAGTAACGAAGATTTTCATCTCCAGTGAAGAAGTTCTTCCATCTCAATAAGAAAAGATGCTTATCTTCCCCATAGAAGTCTAAAGTATGCAACACCATTCATCACCCGTGTTATCTACACCGTGTTGAAGAAAATTTGTCGAGTATCTGGTTGCATTGCGACGTCGGTCCCTCTCCAGTATATACTCCTTTGCATCATTTATACATTCATGACATTCATCATCCTACATATTTGCATCATTTATGCATTCTTGCATTTTTTCAAAATCACTTGTTTAGGATATATCTATCCTCAAAAAGAAAAAAAAAACGAAAAAAAAGAAAGGAAAAGAAAAAAAAGGAAAAAGAAACAAATATGGGCGTGTCATCTCTCCAAGTAGATTGTCACCCATAAGCAGAAAGAACATCTTCTTTCTCCAGTTCCCCACTGAGATCATTCCTCGTGGAAGAAGGTTGCTTTAGTTTCTCCTCTCAAAACGAAGGAGAAAATCCCCATTCGAGTTCATTCCTCATGGGTACAAAGTCTTGTTTGACTGTTTCTTTCCAATTCATTCTTGGTTAGAACCCTGTCTTTACCAAAAAAATTCAAATTCTGATCCCCCCAAATAGAGTCATGAAAAGTTGAACCATAAACAATAGCCTCATCATCTGAGCAGTTTATGTTTCTTTCAAAAGATTTTTCCTCTCAAGGGAATCAATCATGAAGACCATTTGACGATCAGGGCCTTATTACTGTTCACAAGGCTGAATATCCAGTAATTTCCCTAGCAAAAGTCTCCGGGATCATTTTATCACTCGCCTGATAATTGATCATGTCTTCAAAACCACTATCACGAGGCTGGTAGTCGGTAACCTTTTGTTCTGGTTATATTATTTAACATGTCTATCACAAGGCTGATAGTTGGTAATGTTAACCAAACCTTTGAAACTCTTTTTACCATGTCAAGTTTATCACCATGCTGATAGTCTGTAACACAGTTTCATACCTTTCACCTTCGCATTAATAAACAAGTCTATCCCCATGCTGATAGTCGATAATTTCGATAGGTAAGCTTTTCTTACAAAACTATCATTCCTCGGCGAAGCATACACTTGCTTTCCAAAGAAAAAATGGATTCTCTTCAGATTGAGACATCCTTCCCAATCTCTTGTCCCCAGTGGAGTCAGTTCTTGATATCCCCTCGGTAAAGATATCCTTGCATGATTCGCAATTTTGGTATCTTAGGTCCAAAATTCGCGTCTTCTGATATTTAAGTCTCTTCCACCTTATCAAAACAAAGATTTTCAATCTTCATGTCTCAGGTTGAAGAAACTTAAATAGGGGCATCTGTCATACCCCAATTTTTGACCTAAGATACCACCTCATATCATTTGCATATGCATCATTTGCATCTCTAACAAATTGCATAGCTTGTGTTTGCTACTTGTGACTCAGCAGGGTTTAATCAAGAAATCATTCATCAGTACAAGTAATAATCAATTAGGGTTTTGTTCTCCCTTCATCTCAAATGAATCATCTTCGTCAAGAATCAACATTTGGTCCCCAAAGATTCAATTCAACAAGCTCAAAGGCTCTGAATCAATCAGATTAGGGTTTTGACTGAAGATAGCATACTCTTGACTTTTCCTCAGGATTTGGTCTAATGACTTGGGACATGACCTCAAGACCCCAATTACATCATTTTGACCTAATCTATTGGCTCAAGATATCTCCTACACAAGGATTGATCAATAGTGAAAATTCACATCATCAGATTAGGGTTTTGAATTATCAGTGACTAAAAATCAAGGATCACATTTGGGAAACCCTAAAAATCCCCAGGAAGTCAATCAAAAGTTTCAATCATCTTCAAATAATCCCTATGGCAATATCCAATGGAAATTACATCTCAATTCAAGATCCACAGTCATTAATTTCATCGGGTCGACAATTAGGGTTTTTTGACCTAATTCACTGAACAACTGACTTTTTAATCAGGACATGGTGCCACAACTTAAACCATGGCTCAAGGTCCTCCAATAATTCAATGTGATCCATTCATATCATCCATTTGGTGTGGATAGCTTGATTCATTTGAAATCTCCAGAAACGCGATTCGCCTGAAAAAGTCAACTGTACAAGATCACCATTGACTTTTGGGAAATTTTAGTCAACTATGACTTTTGAAGTTTTAAATCATCAATATATGATATATGAAGTCATTTTATCAAAGAAAATCAAGAAAATCAATCAAGAATCAAAAAGTCAAAAGTTTGACTTTCGATACTTAGAAAAATTCTAAGTGTCTTTCAATGGTTTTTTCCAAACTTTGGAAGGGAATTTCTCAAAATTTCACCTACAAACTGAAAAAAACTTCCAACATGAAAGTTTTAGATTTTGATCCAATGAACAACTTTGTCACATAAAATGATTTTCCAAAAGATCAACCATTTAAGAGATATGGAGCTTCAAAGTTGGTATCTTATGAAAATTTCACTTAAAACTTCATTTTCTTCAAAGTTCATGGATCTTTTTCACCCATTTCCTTAAAGGTCTTGAAGAAAATTTCAACTAGGGTTTTGAAGTGTGTAATATGAGCTTTCCAAAATGTCCAAGAGCATGAAAAAATATGAAGTGTAGCCATGGTTTTGAATTTTGACATTAGTGAACTTTTCACTTGAAATTTCAAGTCATTTTGCCAAAGTTATGAACCATTTTGCCAAATGATCCAAGTAATGCTGCATAGATGCAATAATTGGAAGATATTTTCTGATTTGATATCAGAATGGAAAGAGATAAGAAGCTTGGCAAAATAACCATGGTTAAGTCACTTTTAACCATTTGCATTTTATGTGAAAGATTCCATTTTATCTCTTAAGCCAAATCATCACTTCTTGATCAACTTGCAAGAGCTTTGTATTCAGAAACCTTGGCCTATAAATAGAAGTCATTTCCTCATTCAAAATCACACCAAAACCTCACAAATTATAGGTTTTCTCCTTCTTTCTTAAAATGCAAGTTTCTTAAGTTTCTAGGAAGTAGAAATTCCAACCTCCAAACCCTTGAAGTTCTGGCCAAAGTGATGATTCCAACAACTTCTAAATATCAATTAGGAAGTGTTTGAACCACTCACACACCTCAAATTATCCCAAAACTCAGAATCACTCTTCAACCTCCATATTTGCATAAAGTGAGCCTTATCATGCCAAAATCAATTCCAGGCCAATTCTGTCCAAGTTAATCATCCAAACACATTCCATATACCATATGTGAACTATCCAAACACTCTCACATGACTTGAAACATCTCCATCATCAAATTCGATTCACTCTTGAAGCTTCTGCAGATCGGGTCCCATGGCTATGCTCAGATGAATTCAGTTCACTCCAAGCATCCAGACATGTTCCATAATCATCATTGAAGCTATCCAGATTGTTACAAAGCATCTGTAACACCTCCAGATCAAAATTCAATTCTCAGTTTGGCCGTTTTTGAGGTAAGTGCACTTGAACTTCAAACTCATACATACACTCATCATAAATGAAATATGAGCACACCATCTTATTTCTGCACCTATGAGGATCATTAACCCTCAATCAATTGCATCATATCATGATCATACACGATTTCATGTTCAAATCCAGAATTAGGGTTCTTCGTGTTCATCACAAAATCAACCATCTTAGAGCAAAAATAAATGAATTGTGAGATCACCATCATGTTCCTCGTGCAAAACCGAGTGAGATAGACCCTTTGATTGATCAAAACAACACAGTTTTAGAGATTTTCAAAAATCAGTTGAAGGTGTGTTCTTGGCGCGTTTTTTGGTTTGGAAAATTCAGATCCTTGTTTTAAAATATATTTAACTGAACGCGTATGTATTACAAGCCACAAGCGTGGCTCAGTTGGCAAGTGTTTTGGCTGGTGAGAGTGAGGGCGTGGGTTCAAACCCTAGCAGGACCAAACCTTATTTTTTATCACTTTTTTTCTTCAATTTCTTCACAACTTTAACTAATTAATTAACCAATCAAATCATTTCATTTTTCATTTATTTTTTACACACTTCTCATTTAATATATGTATTTTATGAATATAAAAAAAATCACAAAAAAACATTTGTTTAATACATTTTTAATTAAGTTTAAAATGACATATTTTTAAGTGTTTTCAAATACTTTAAATATTGTTTTTCATTTGATTTTTCCAACTTAATCATTTGTAAATATTTTTTGATCAAACCCTAATCATTTAGGTGTTAATTAAGTATAATCTTTGTGTTTTATCTTAATTAATTTGACATCTTTCAAAATTTCAAACTGCTTAAAAACGAATGTTCACAGTTTTTCAAAACGATAAATCAATTTTCTTTTGATTTTCTTTTCAAAAACCTTTGATTTAATCTTTTGATTGATCAAATGATTTTCAAAATATCTTGGGCCTCTCGAATATTAGAGAGTGTAAGTCCCGTTCCTTTCCTTTGTACAGTTTTTTCTTTAAACAAGAAACTTTTTCCAAAACTTCCAAACAGTTTTTAAACAACAAATCTCACCATCTTTTTCAAAACCATCCACCATGATTTATGAAAGTAAAACATGGGCCCCTCGAATATTAGAGAGTATAAGTCCCTTTCCTGTTATTCGTACAGTTTTTCTTTCAAAACTTTCAAACTATTTTTCAAACGACGAAACCTCGCGTTTTTTTACAAAACAATCAACCAAGTTTTATAAAATAAAACATGGGTCTCCACATAGGTGTAAGTCTCATTCCTTCACATGAAATTAGGTATTTCATTGTATATAAACTTTTTTGTACATACCTCAATCAGTTTTTTTTTTTAACTTCAAATAACAAATCAAAAAAATGAAGGTTTTCTTTAAATCTTCCCAAAAATATCATGGGCCTCCACATAGGTGTAAGCCCCAAACCTCCCTTGTAAATATTTGTTTACATAGCTATTGAATAAAATCAACGGGCCTCTCCCCGAGTGTAAGCCCCGAGCCCCGCGTATACAAATGGATCATGCTTACAGGTATATTTCCTTCATAAACTCCATTATATACACACACCTTGACATATATATGTAATTGTTCATACTTGTTCATGTTTGTCCATGTTTGTTCATACTTGTTCATGTGTTTGTGTATGTTATATACTTGTTCAACTTAGTACAACACTAGGTTCCCCATAGCCTCCTATTGGGCTTCGTGCAAAGAATCTCCCTAGTTTAGGTTAGGACATAAAGTATGGTTTCCCGGTGAAATCGCTCTAAGAGCTCAAACCAGCTATACCATGCCTCCTCTTGGGCTTTGTACAAACGACTTGTCCCTCCCATAGCCTCCTATTGGGCTTACAATGCAAGGACCCTGGATTGTCCCTCCCATAGCCACCTCTTGGGATTACAATGCAAGGACCCTCGAATAGCCTCCTCTTGGGCTTCGTACAAGGACCCACAGGCTTCTTATAAGCATCCCCAATATCCAAATCAAATACCCTAGGAGATTAGACATTTTTCATCTCTATGCTAGGAGTATCTCTTCTATATCATCACAAACAATAAATCAATCAAACTTTTTTGCCACAAGGCTGGCTAATCAATCAAACTTCTTTTTGCCACAAGGCTGGCTAATCAATCAAACATCTTTTTGCCACAAGGCTGGCTAATCAATCAAACTGTTTTACCACCATACTGGATGATTAATCAAAGTTTTTGTCACAAGGCTGACTTCATTGAAACTTTTGCCACAAGGCTGGCTGATTAATCAAAACTTTTTGTCACAAGGCTGACTTCATTGAAAGTTTTTTCCACAAGGCTGGTTAAACAAAAAAAAACATCTTTATCATTCTAAGCACCATAAGTGGCACAGCCCAGGTCTTATAATGAAAATATTTTCAAACAAAAAATCAAACAGATGTATGTGATGATATAGATTAGATACATCTAGCATTAAGATGACATTTGTCTCTTATCCTTTGCTTCCACTAGCATAAGTGGGAACTACGATTGCTCTAACTTTCTCAACATCCCTTTGAGAATACGTAGGCACAAGATCGTATCCTTGGCGAGCAAAACTTCTCTCTCAAACCATTCAAACCTTAGCACCTGTAGACCCCAAGCTATAGATGCTCTGATTCCCTCTAAGGGATATGTATGTAGAGGATCGCGATGATCTTTGCGAGCATAATCAAACAAACACCTTAGGTCCCACCTTTCTCACAAGAACCTTCCACCATAACATAGAATGAAAAACAAAGCAAAGAAACCTATAGAGTACTATAGATACGTTGGGTGCTAATACCTTCCCTTCGTATAACCAACCCTCTTACCCAAGATCTCCCCCCACTTTTAAGGTTATTGCAGCTTTTTTCCTTTTCCTACTTTGGAAACAATAAAAAGTTTGGTCGAAACAAAAGAAAAATCATTTTTTGAGCACTCGAACCCAAAGAAGGCATCAGGTGTCTCATTCCGAAAAAAGGATACGATTTTTACCCGCGACAAGGATGCCCCACACATTTTAAGGGATAAACCCAAGGAAACCCCTCAAGGGCTGGGATAATGATAGATGGATGGAAACCCAAACCCTACAAGTTAGAGGGTGCGCGAGAACAAACATGGAGTGACCGTTCAGGACAGTCACTGGATCTCATAGCCATCGAGAGGCCAATCGAACGCATGCTAAAGAAATTGTCCTTCGTAGGAGGGATGTGGGTTTTCTTTAGAAATAGAATTCCTACAGGCTAGGGGACACATGGATGTAAGCACGGGGTAACCGTTCAAGACAGTCACTAGGTCTCATGGCCATTGAGAGGCCAATCAACGTGCATAAATGGAGGTGTCCTTCGTGGGAAGGACATGGTCTTAGAAATAGAGTCCATACAGGCTAGGGACCACGTAGGAATACCTGCAAAATTGCAACGCATACATTCGTGGCATATAAATCGCGAATATATATCAAGCACAAAAGCACAAAAGTCCCAGGTTCATAGGTTCATAGGTTCGACATAGCGGCTCTTGGGAGCCAACCTTTTTATAGGGGGGGTTCTAGAAGGTCTCATGGGGTCGTTCGTAGCCTCCGAGACTTTTTGTATCTTGGGTTTTAGAACAACTCATTTTATCCATGAGGTTCGAATTTTTGGGTAGGTTCTCGGAGAGATCAGCCAAGTATCCAGTCCTGCCCTCAACAAAGTCAAGCCTCGTTTTGGACATTTCTGAATACTCAACCCACTCCGAGTGGAGTTATCAATGAGACTCGTAGGCGATTCATGTCCCCTATTGATCTCAAAGTTAACTCCCACACTTAGGGTTTTAACATTACATAATATGACAGCGGTGTATATAAAAATATAACAATTAGGCAATTAAATATAAATATATTAACATAAACAATTAAATATAAACACATTATAAACAATTAAATATTTTTTTTTTAGATAAAAAACAAATAAACAAAACTTTTTTTTTAAAAAAATTAAAAAATAATTACAAACCCTAAAAAAGGCGAATTAGCCGAACCCTAAAAAGTTGTCAAACCTAAACCCTGCCAAAACCTAAAACCTATAGGAGCATAGTATTCACCATTTAAGAAATCCCCAGCAGAGTCGCCAACTCTCATGTTAATCGATCTCTCAAGCTACGCTGAGTTTATTTCTCAACTCTCAATCACTACGACACACTACAACACAAGAACGTTGACATCGCAAAGCATACGAAAAGAAGAAGAACAGAAGACGAAGAGAAGAAGGAGAAGAGCGAAAAGATTACCTTAATTGAAGCTCTCCGACGCGTTTATTTTGCCAAGTCTAGCCGTCGGAGATTCATCGGAGTTTCTCCGGAAGGTAAGTAGTTCCTTGACCTTTCTTCAATATTCTCGAAGCTAGGTGTTAGATTGCGGTCTTCTGAGCATTTCTCCCTTGATATTGATCTATGATTCGTAGCCATTAGCCATCGATTTGATTTTGTCGCAACCTGCCCTAAAAATTATAGCTTTTAGAGTCGCCACCTATTCTACCAAGGCGAATAGGAAACCTTTGCAATCAAGAGATCAGGGTAAGATACTATATTCATGTTGAGGGAAGGTGTTAGGCACCCTCAACCCTTTCCTAAGGTTTGTTCTAAGGTAAAGGCTTTATGGCCAAAATTTAGAGGTTTAGTAGCTAAGGAAATGAATAGGGGAAAAATTGAGATTTTAGGGAAGGGGGACTCGCCTTGGTTGTACAAGTGCCTATGTATCTCCTTAGGGAGAATCAGAGTCAACGTAGTTCGGGCACAGGATTGTACGCCTTAGAATTAGAATTTGATTATATTTGAAGTTGTTTTGAAAAGCGAAGTTCGAAGGTATTTTGAATTACCTTATCGTAGTTGTGAACATCACAGTGTTGAAAAGATGAAAATACGTAGTACCGTGGTTTAGTGTGTTTTAAGATTTGGGCGTACAACCCTGGTTTGATTTGTACTATTAATCGCGATGACCAATGGGTTTGATCACCATAATTAACAGATTGATAAAAGCATTGCTAATTATTCAAATCGATTGATTCGATTATCACCGTTAGCAAATTGATGTGTTTTAATTATTTTAATTTTATCGTTACACCTCATAATCGGTAGATTCGATTACAAATAATAACGAATTAATAACGGAATGCTAATCATCGTAACCAATAGATTTGGTTAAAACCATTTAGCAAAATAATTTTATTTAAATTTATTATTTAATTAATTTGTTAAGATTCAACTAAATAAAACCCTAAAACCTAAAATTTAAGGATATAACAAAGTTAATTAAACAACCTATTCTAATTAAAAAAGCTTGAATTGATTAATTGAATCTAATCCTAAGAACCATGTACAAATTAAATAATCTAATTAGTCTAAAGATATAAAGTCTAACAAAAAAAGTTTTAACTTAAATCAATTTTTTAAAACTAATAGCCAAATCATTGTTGATTGGCTAAGTGGTTTCACTAAGTCATGATTAACAAATTTGAACAATGAAAAAAAGAAAATAATTGTATAAAACAACAATATCATCATCACCAGATAGCGCCTCCCACAGGGGCTTTGACTAATATGCATAAGGATTTTACTTATGCACCATGCATAAGTCTATCTAAGTCATTGGATCATGTTTATTGAGTATTGAGTGGTGAGTATTGAGTAATAATAATTGATATCTAGAATTTAATTCAATAATCCAAGGGTTCATAATAATCTATGCATGGTGCATAGATTTTTATCTATGCACGGTAACTGCACCCTCCCACAGGGGTGTGTGTCATACCCTAATTTTTGACCCCCCCTGAGATGACATATCTTCAGGATTTTTCATCAGGTCAAGACAAGTACCCAGAGCAGTCATTTCTCCATCTGGTACCTAATCGATGATGCTCAAAGACAAGAAAGCTCAGGCAAAGGATCAATCAATACAAGGATTAGTCCCTAATACAATCATGAGGCTCAAGGACTTCACTTTTCTCATCTATAATTGATTAGACATCCAGTCATATGAGTACAGGTTTACTCAGGTCGCCAGACTAGGGTTCTGAGCCTATCAAGGACTGAAATCAGGGATCACATTTGGGAAACCCTAAAAAACCTCAGAGGGTCATTCAAAGACATCAATCATCTTCAAATAACTCATATTACAAGGTCTACTGGACATCACACTTCAATTCAAAGTCTACAGTCATTACTTTCACATGGTCGACAAATTAGGGTTTTGACCTAATTCACCAAGATAGTTGACTTCTGATCAGGGCATGAATCCAAAACTCAAAGACATGATTCAAGGATCTCTACTACCTCCATATAATCCATTTATATCATCCATTTGTGGAGAAGATCCTATTTCTACACAAAAGCCCAAAAATTCACTTTGTCAGGAAAAAGTCAACTGTGAAGGACCATCTTTGACTTTTAAGGTTTTTGGTCAAAAAATGACTTTCAAAGATCAATATCATCAATATATGGATGTCAAAGTCATTTGGCTAAAGAAATTCAAAGAAATTCATCAAGGAGCGAAAAGTCGGGAATTAGGGTTTTTGAAGGCATGGTGAGATCTCAAAATTTCACCTACACAACTCAAAAAACTTCCAACATGAAAGTTGTAGATCTTGCAAAATAAAACAACATCTTACAAAGGAACTTTTTTCAAAAGATCAACCATTTATGAAGTTTTGGAAATTTTGAAGTTTAGGTCATAAACACTTAGAAATTTTTCTAAGTGTTTTAACCTAGTTTTCATCCAACTTTGGGCTCATTTTTCACAAATTTCCTAAATGATTCTGAAGAAGACATAAACTAATGATTTGAAGTAGATGTTTAGGGCTTTCCAAATTGTGTTCAACCTTCTCCAAATTCAATTTGAGCTAGGAGTTATGCTTGTTCAAAGTTGGCCTCATGAAGTAAAATTATAGGTCATGGACACTTTTGGACTTTGCAAATTTTGTGCAAATAACCTCTCTTATGGATGCTACACGACCCATAACACATCTGAAAACATGCCATGCATCCAAAATCATCATTGCATAAGGATTAGAGAAGATTCCAAAAACAAAGGCATGTGATTATGTAATGATTGCATTTTTTGAATTTATGACAAATTGGTGATTCATCAAAGGAATCTTCTCCCAACCAATTGGAACTCATTTCTGTAGCCATTTGGTCCCCTAAGATCAAGCAAAACCGATGGCTAGGGAGTGGTATCAAAGAACTCATCATTGCACTTAGGATATTCCTTGAATTTCTTCATGGCTAAGAAACCAAAACTCCCTCACTAAGGAAGCTCACTCCTCTGCAGCTATACTGATCCATTTGCCTATAAATAGAGGCCTCATTCTCATTCAAAAAGACACCAAAGCAACCATATTACTTGCTTTCTCCTTCTCTCCTCTTGTTCATTGTTTTTCAAAGTTCTTTGGCAAGAAGAATCGATTTCTTCAAACCAAAGCATATCTTTGGGAAGTGAGCATTCTAACATCTCAAGGGAGGTCATTTGAGGTGATCCAAGCACCTGGATCACTTCTGTAGGTGGAGGAACACCATTGTTGCTCTCACTTTGGAGCACTTGCAGTTGGAGGTCCATGGAGTGATTCAGAAGGTTTCAAGGCAAGCCAATCATCCAGACACACTCCTCAGGTCATAGTGAAGCTAACCAGATGGCTGCAGCTCATCTGTAACTCAGGATTCAACAACCTCCATGTCCACTTGAAGCTCAAATCGAGGGAGGTCCATAGAACAATTCAGAAGGATTCAGGCTACAATAAGCATCCAGTTAGCATCATTGAGCCTCAGGGAAGCTATTGAGATCATTCATTCAAACCCAGGTGCTCTCAATCATCCTCACGATCTCCATTTTCAGAGGTAAGTTTCTGAACTTCACCTCTCTAATTTAAGCACCTTTTGTGAAATAGCTCGATTCTATCTTGTTCAGCATCATCAGAGGATTGAAAACCCTCTATCGTCATCCATTTATCTTTCAGTATAGTCATTTAATTTAATTTTGAAATTTTAGGGTTCTTCACGTATTTTAGGTAATTCAGTAGATGTAGTTAATATAAATTCATGTTAGTTACATATTTGAAATCGTGAGAGAATTTAGAGCAAGTTTGGTCTTTACATCTTTGCAAATGGTTGAGAATTGAGAGAGTTCAGAAATTCAAAAATCCAAAAGCTAGAGGTTGAAGACAACAATGGTGGTGGCGCGCAAAATTCAAATCCAGGGCTAAAGTGTATTTTATTTTGAATGGTAGTTGTTTCATAAACGACTAAATCGTTATAGCCCAGTGGTAAAGAGTGTTTGTGTGTTGCGCGTGCCCAAGGTCTGGGGTTCGAATCCCCCTCGCCCCAGACCTTTTGATTTTATTTCTTTTTTCTCCTCTATGCATTAGACAACATACATATTGCAATGGATTCCCTTCTATAACACCATGCGCGCGTTGGCTGATTGGTGTGTGTTTTGATTGTTGGCTTCAAGGGCGTGGGTTCAAACCATGGTGAGGCCAAAACATTATTTTTTATCACTTTTCCTCTTCATTTTCTTCACAACTTTAACCAATTATTTAACTTATCAAATTAATTCATTTTGACTTCATTTTTCACACACTTGCTATTTAATATACCTACTTTGTGAATAATCAAAAAAATCATAAAAATATTATTTATTTCATGTATTTTTATTAGGTTTAAAATAGTATGTTTTAGGTGTTTTCTTAAATACTTTAATACATATTTTCACTTTGTTTTAACCTAAATTATTTTGTAAATAAAGTTTATGATAAAACCCTAATTGTTTAGGTCTTAATTAAGTAAAAAGTCTTTATTTTTACTTTAATTAAGTTGACTTTTGTCAATTCTCAAAACTGTTTTCAATCTCTGATTAAACGGATGATTAAGGTTTTCAAACAACAAAACCTTGTATCATTCCAAATCATTTTCAAATTGCTTTTACACCAGTACTGTAAAGTACTGGGCCTCTAATAGAGTGTAAGTCCCAAAAACCTTCTCTTCTTAGCTTGTTTTCAAAACTGTATTTTCAAAATCTTCTTTCTGTTTTCAAAACATTCTTCTGGTATTTGAAGGGCATTATTCCCGGTGAAACTCTTCAGATACCTATGTGACCTTTGTCCATCTTCACTTCTTCTGTTTTCAAAAACCATTAACTGTTTATCATAAATATTCAACTGTCATCAACAAAACAACAAAAATTACTGTTGAGGCTCTGTACATACTTCTTCAATGGCCTCCACTCCATCCAGGTTAGGCTTTACAAGCTTTCAATTTACAGTCTTTATTTAAATTACTGTCAAATATAAACTGTGCATATATTAGTTTAGAACTACGTTTGAGTATAAACCTTAGGACAGTTAAACTATATATATATTATAGGAATATGACCTAGGATTGAGAATGTCTTCCCGGTGAAGGCTCTTTCCTAATTAGAGATCTGTAGTTCAAACCCCCAAGATGAATTATTCCCGGTGAAACATCTTGGCAAAAACCTTAGAATCCAAATAAATAGGACACGTCCACCCAAAGAGGAATTATTCCCGGTGAAACCTCTTACCCATTTGCTTAGAGCCAAAATAAGTTCAAAACTACATAAGCTTTCTCTTGTGCTATAACAAGGACCCTCGGTTAGCCTCCTCTTGGGCTTTGTACAAGGACCCACAGGCTTCTTAAAAGCATTTCCAGCTTCCTCTTGAGCTTGTATACAAGGACCCATCAGGTTTCTTATAAACATAGGAACAGGTCTTTAGTCACCTTTTAGCCTACCCTGGTGAGTTTCTTCCAATTTAAACCAGACTTAAAACAAGCTAAGTTTGTCTCAATTTCACATTGGGTACATTTTTGGAATGAGAGACATGGACAGTCTCTGTCACCCTTATCTTCATCAATCCTCCTTAGTAGAGTCTAGGATCTATGATTTGGTCATCCTCAGCATTGAGTCAGCCTTCATCTTGGGCTTTAAACAAAGAGTCTTCACTAGATAATCTTTCTGCCATCCACTTTTCAATCATTAAATTTCCCTGGAAAGGGTTAGCCTCCAAAGTCAATTAAAATCAATCCATCATTTCAATAAAAACCCCTGGAAAGGGTTAGCCTCCAAAGTCAATTAATAAAATGTCAAAAAATAAATAGATTTCATTCTCTTAGGAGATAATTTCCCCAATAGAGTCAAAACCCCTGGAAAGGGTCAGCCTCCAAAAAAACATCATAAAGTCAGTCTTTTAACAGACAAATTCACCAGCTGAGTCAAAATCCCTGGAAAGGGTTAGCTTCCAAAGAAGAACAGTCTTTTTAATCTCCAGTAGAGTTAAAATCAACAAAAACAGTTAGCCTCAACCTTGGGCTTCATACAAGGCACCAAACAATAAAACCCCCTGTCAAAAGTCTGCCTCAACCTTGGGCATTGTACAAGGCAGATAATAGAGTCTCCCCAGTGAGTTCTTCATCACTTAGCAGCCTCAACCTTGGGCTTTGTACAAGGCAGATAAACCATACTTCCATGTGTCAAAGATTCCTAACCCTTAGGATCTTTCCCCATATAGTCATCCATACTCAATTCATTTATTTAAAAGTCCGCCACAACCTTGGGCTTTGTACAAGGCAGAAAATAATGTTTTCCCTAGCAACAGTCAGCCACAACCTTGGGCTTTATACAAGGCACATAAATAGAGTCTCCCTCAGTAGAGTCAGCCTCAATTCTGGGCTTTGTACAGAACACCAAATAAAATCCATCAAATAAACATTCTCCAAGTAGAGTCAGCCTCAATTCTGGGCTTTGTACAGAACACTAAAATACCCTGTAATTAATCCTCAGTAGAGTCATCTCCCAGAGTCAATAATATTAATTAATCAATCAAAAAGCCTCAAGCTTGGGCCTCATACAAGCCAGCTAAAGTCAAATCTTTCATACAGTAGATAGACATAGCTTATCTCTACAGAGAGATATTTTTACTACTCTACCACATTCAAACAAACAAACATTTCAATTTCAATTTCAATCAAAGTCTCCCATTTAGGACTCTGAAAGACATGCTCTGGCACATCCCCAGACTTGTACACTTTCCCTAATTTGGACGAGCAACTTTCTTTCATTTAAGAGGCATCTGACTGGCATACTTGCACACACAAGTAAGGTCCCCCTCTTGAATGAAATGAATTCAGTTATTCTGTCACTCCTTTAAATGTTTGTGGTAGAATAGTACAAATACCTCTCTGTAGAGATAATTTCATGTATCTTTACTGTAAACAGAGATTTAATTCCAAGCTTCAACCTTGAGCTTCAAGCAAGGCACCAAAAAACATTAATTTCCCTAGTTAGTTCCTCGAACTACATTAAGCTCTGACTTCCACTAGGGATATGTAGGCATGAGGTTCACAAGGAATCTCAGCGAGCTAATAAAATACCAAAAATAGTCAGTTTGTCTGTCTTTTCAAATCGATTCAATTCCTTCTCCTAACACAAAGGAGAAACTTTCCCAATCATTAGCAATAAACACAAACACAATGACACAGAGAAGGTTCCTGTAGAGTACTACAGATATGTAGGGTGTTTAAACACTTCCCTATGTATAACCGACCCCCCGGACTCCAGAATTTCTAGTCTAGGTGTAAATCCCCACACTTAGCAAACTCCTAGGGTTTAGTTGAGATCTTTTTTTCCCTTTCCTACTCGTAGGACAAATAAGAAAGTTCGTGTGATATCGTAGGAAGAACTGAAATAAAATTCATCCCACCACGGGCGCATTCTCCTTCCAAATTTCGCGTGAAGGGTCTAGCGTGCCGTCCTCCCAAGTGAAACGGGGAGGTAAAAAAAACGACACCACAGTGTGTATGATTTTCAATTTATTTTCCTACCCTATCCACTTGCGACACGTGGCAATGAAGAACATAATTTTAAAAATAAAATAATAATTTATTATATGATTAATATACACCCATGAGAGAGACCGAAAACCCTCATTTCTTTTTCTTTCTCTTAGCTTCTCATCCCCTTATTTCAAGAATGCAGTCAAGAATTTATATCCACCCATAGCCAAAACAACCACAACATCAAAAAAGAAAGAATGGAATCTGGAAATAGCCGATGGCGTGAATCTTCGAAATCTTTGTTGAAGCTGTGTTGAAGCTGCGTGTCACAGTTGTTGTCGTGCTAGCGTTGATGGCGACGTTTGGATGCCACAGATCGGAAACGGTAGAGTGGTACAACCGCGTGGTGCTGTTTGTTCCGGTAGAAGATTCGGCCAGACTTGGGATGGTCGACATTGGTTATTCCACGGAGAGGTGTGCGATTGCGTTACCGGCGAGTGAGATCGCAGAAGTAAATTGATAAAAGGTTACCGAATGAAAGAGCGGTGTTTCACGGGGAGGAGAACGGACGGCGGCTTTACGCAGATTCCGGCGGGGGACCCCTCTTGTGTGGCGGTCACGTTTGGGAAGGTTGAGCGGCAGTTATTCGGTCTGTTTTTTTTTTGGTCCCCCTCATCCCCGTGAAACCTTCTGTCTTTTTATATTTGGAGGAAATAGGTTTAGAATTTATGATATTGCTGTTTTTGTGTCATTCACATGGGGAAAATTTGATGCTAATTTCATGAAGGACTTAATGGTGAAGATTTGAGAGATTCATATTTATGTGTAAGTTTAATTGAATAAAAACTTTTCATTCTCAAGTTTGATTCCCACGGTTTAGATGATGATTTTGTGAAGATTTGGGAGTTTGTTTACTGATATGATAAGAACAGTGTATTTCTTTATTAAAATTTATTTGTGATAAAGAAAATGATAATAATAATAATAATAATAATAAAATTATAAAAACTAACTCCTAAAAAATAGTAATTAACTTTTTTTGTTTTGTTTTAGTAGTAGTAACAGCATGACTATAAAACTCTACGTGATACTAAACCTTAAAATAATCTAATATACTTGAACATATTCATTTTGATTTTTATAATAATGATAATAATAATATAAAAACTAACTTCCAATATATATAAAAAAAAATAAAATGTTAGTATAAACGAAAAATAAATCAAAGAATTTTATAAGACTAAATGTGAAAATCATTTGATTTTTTTTTAAAAATAAAACGGTCAAATTTGGGGTATGACAGATTTCGCTATAGATCTAGGGTTCGCTGGTTGGTCCGATTAGGGGAGTGTGAACTTGAATCGGTGAAAAGGAGTTAATGATTCGAAGAGACGAAAGGAAGTAGGTGTGGTTGAGTGTTCTGATTTTGCATTCGGTCGAGCTCCGCCGCCTCCAGCACGGCGAAGCGATTTCCGGTGAGTGTTTGTTTGAGAGGCGATGGAGGAGAGAACGAGAATCTGAGAGTGAGGAGCTTAAACGTCACATGATCCCTTTCAATTATCTTTTTCATTTTATTTTCAATTAATTAATTGTTTTTTTTCCATTTTATTTCTTAATTTGAATAAAAGTGATAAAAAACTGATAAGAGTGATATGGATTAAGGCGTAACATCTGGGCCGAATTTGCTACCATACCCCCTAGGCCCGTCCTATCACCATTTTTGGCTGGCTGGAGAAACTGAGCAAAAAACCACGCTGATTGGGCCGCTAATTGCTATTTTCGCACCCCCTCGGGCCCACGCTTACTTTGGTAGTAAATTCTGAGAACAAAATAATTCTTGGGCCAGACTTCTGGCTGGGCCCCGCGCCCATTGCTACTTGCAGCACACATTTCATTTCGCACCCCCTGGATAGTTTTGTTTTCAATTAATAAATTTAGGTTCTTCTTAGATTTATTTTCTTTTCTTTTGGTAAATAAAAATATGCAATTTTTACCATCATTTCTAGACATTAATCCAAATTTTTGCCATATAAAAAATGCACATAAAAAATATTAGTTTCTTAGGCTAATCGTTTTAATCTCTTTTGCTCAAATTAGAATTCAATTTGACATAAAAACCAATATAAAAATCGCCTTGTTTTCTAGATCATTTTAGGATTTAATTTTGGTCCTCGATTCAATTTCTTTCATAAAAACCAACATAAAAATAATAGTACTTTTAATTCACTTTTGTGCTATATTTTGACTTGTTCTATTTCATGCTCTTATGCTATTTTTATATACTCCACTTTTTGCTTTATTTTTCATGTGTCTTTTATTCCTAACCTTAGGTAGAAACCATGATAACAATTAGGGTAGAATGCTTAGGTTAGTCTCCCCCTTTTCTCATTCTTTTTCTTTTACAACATAAAACATCTAATAAATGCTTGATTAAAAT
Organism: Vicia villosa; assembly: GCF_029867415.1. NCBI lineage: Eukaryota > Viridiplantae > Streptophyta > Magnoliopsida > Fabales > Fabaceae > Vicia > Vicia villosa. The sequence goes on along the minus strand of NW_026705134.1, from coordinate 1,063,722 downwards.
CCCATAAAAAATACAAAGAAAATACCTTAAAACACTAATATTCAAAGTGAAAATTCTTAAAAAGGGAATGGAAGCTTGGATCTCCCTTGCTTTAAGGAATCATTCGAGTGCCTGGATCTCCCTTGCTTTAGGGTTCCATTCGGGCGTAAGTTCCCAAAATCTTAAAAGACACAAACCAAAGATTAACTCGAGTTTCCCTTGCCTTAGGGATTTCCTCGAAACGCTCAAAGTCTCTCTCTCTCATCTCTTTCTCTTAAGGGCGCCGTTATTTCCGCTCCATTGCATCCTAGGCTGTCCCCTTATGCAAGAGCGCGAACGTTAACGCCGCCCAACTAAAAAACACAAAAACAAACTGAAACTATGGAGCCGAACTACGGCGCTCTGATTCCTGAAAAGGATACGTAGGCATAAAGTCGCGGGGCTTGAACGAGCACATTTGTAAATAACCTTTCTTTTCCCCGTTTTTCTTTTGCATTCATTCGCATTTAGACATAGACATAGTACACACCCTTTAGATAGAAACAAACATAGGTGGATACCATCGAGTACGATGGGCGCGAGGGGTGCTAACACCTTCCCCTTGCGTAACCGACTCCCGTACCTATATTCTCTGGTCGCAAGACCCTGTTCTTTCCTTTGGTAGGTTTTCTCATATTCCTTTCCCTTATGGGATAAATATATTGGTGGCGACTCTGTTCATTTTTCGCGAGCGTTCGACACATACAAAAAAAAAAGAGATTATACAAAATTTTCTCTATTCCTAATCCTAAGTTCCCATCAATTTTGTGTTCGCCTCTTTGATTCCATATCACATGTCTTTTCTTCAAGTTGCCATCACCATGATTTTGTCTTCATCATCTTGCTTTCATGATCGTCTTGCCTTCGTGCATACTACCTTACCAAACCATGTTTACCATATCTACGTCCTACACCAATGCCATGAACTCCAAACCTGTCAAGACAAATTATAACAGATACATAAGTCAGCCCCGCATAGACAAAAAAAAAAGCCAGCTGCACTTTTTGAGACATTGCCAATTCAAAAATAACACATTTAGCATCAGTCATCATCCAAAAATATGGAAACCTTCAAATAATCTTAACACCAAGCCATATACGTTCTCATTCAAACAGCATAATCACTATAGCTAACATAAAATATACTGCATCAAAGCAAAAGATTAGAAGTCCACATTGTCGCACGCTCGCGAAAATGTGAACAGAGTCGCCACCAATATATTTATCCCCAAAGAGGGAAAGGAATATCAGAAAACCAGGAATAAGGAAAAGAAAAGGTCTTACGACCAAAGATCGGGTAAGAAGTCGGTTACGCAAGGGGAAGGTACTAGCACCCCTCACGTCTGTGGTACTCCACAGGATCCACTTATGTTTGTTCTATTCTAAGGGTGTATAAATCTAAAGCTTAGTTTCTAAGGGAATACATGCAAATGAAAGAAGAAGAAACACGGGGAAAATAATGGTTTTAAATAGTTGTGCTCGCTTAGGCCCCGCGACCTAATGCCTACGTATCCTTTTCAGGAATCAGAGCGCCGTAGTTCGGCTCTTTAGTTTTTGTTTGTTTTTGTGTTTTTTAGTGGATGAAGTTGTCGCGGGCGAAAAACCGTTTTGTTCCTCTTTTTGTGGGATGAGACACCTGATGCCTTCTTTGGGCTCGAGTGCTCATAAAAAATGATTTTTCTTTGTTTCGACCAAACTTTTTATTGTTTCCAAAAGAGGAAAAGGAAAAAAGCTGCAATAACCTAAAAGTGGGGAGAGAGATCTTTGGGTAAGAGGGTTGGTTATACGAAGGGAAGGTATTAGCACCCAACGTATCTATAGTACTCTATAGGTTTCTTTGCTTTGTTTTTCATTCCATGATATTGAGAGGTTCTTGTGAGAAATAGGTGGGACCTAAGGTGTTTGTTTGATTATGCTCGCAAAGATCATCGCGATCCTCTGCATACATATCCCTTAGAGGGAATCAGAGCATCTGTAGCTCGGGGTCTACGGGTGCTAAGGTTTGAATGGTTTTTTTTGTTTTGTTTTGCTCGCCAAGGATCGACCTTGTGCCTACGTATTCTCAAAGGGATGTTGAGAAAGTCAGAGCAATCGTAGTTCCCACTTATGCTAGTGGAAGCAAAGGAAAATAGACAAATGTCGTCTAAATGCTAGATGTATCTAATCTATATCATCACATACATCTGTTTGTTTTTTGTTTGTTTAACCAGCCTTGTGGCAAAAACTTTCAATGAAGTCAGCCTTGTGACAAAAAGTTTTGATTAATCAGCCAGCCTTGTGGCAAAAGTTTCAATGAAGTCAGCCTTGTGACAAAAACTTTGATTAATCATCCAGTACGGTGGTAAAACAGTTTGATTGATTAGCCAGCCTTGTGGCAAAAAGAAGTTTGATTGATTAGCCAGACTTGTGGCAAAAAAGTTGATTGATTGATTGTTTGTGATGATATATAAGAGATACTCCTAGCATAGAGATGAAAAATGTCTAATCTCCTAGGGTGTTTGATTTGGATATTTGGGATGCTTATAAGAAGCCCGTGGGTCCTTGTACGAAGCCCAAGAGGAGGCTATCCGAGGGTCCTTGCATTGTAAGCCCAAGAGGAGGCTATGGGAGGGACAATCCAGGGTCCTTGCATTGTAAGCCCAAGAGGAGGCTATGGGAGGGTCACTCGTTTGTACAAAGCCCAAGGGGAGGCATGGTATAGTTGGTTTGAGCTCTTAGAGCGATTTCACCGGGAAACCATACTCTATGTCCTAACCTAAACTAGTGGAGATTCTTTGCACGAAGCCCAATAGGAGGCTATGGGGAACCTAGTGTTGTACTAAGTTGAATAAGCATATAACACAATCACAAGTATGAACAAGCACGAACAAATATGAACAAGTACATGAACAATTATGAACAGTTATATGAACAGATATGAACAAGTATGAACAAGCACATATATATGACAAAGTGTGTGTATATAATGGAGTTTATGAAGGAAATATACCTGTAAGCATGCTCCATTTGTATACATAGGGCTCAGGACTCACACTCGGGGAGAGGTCCACTTGAATTTATTCAAAGCTATGTAAACAGGTATTTACAAAAGGGCTTGGGACTTATACCTACATGGAGGCCCATGGTATTTTTGGGAAGATTTAAAGAAACCTTCATTTTTGGTTTGTATTTCAAAGTTAAAACAACTGATCGAGATATGTACAAAAGGCGTACAATGAAATACCTAATTTCATGTACTGGAGTGGGTATGTACAAAAGGGCTTGGGACTTATACCTACATGGAGGCCCATGGTATATTGAAAAGTTTTGAATAATTCTTTGAAGTTTTGAAAATGATTTGAAAATTGTTTTGTTAACAGACGCGTCGTTTGAAAAACGGTTTGAAAGTTTGTTTTGAAAGAGTTTTCTGTACAAAGAAAAACTGTATGAAAGAAAAAGAGTGGGTCTTATACTCTCTAATATTCGAGAGGCCCCTGTTTTATTTTCATAAAACAGGGTGGATGGTTTTGAGATTTATTGTTTTAAAAACTGTTTGGAAGTAATTTGGAAAAAGTTTTCTGTTTGAAAAACTGTACAAAGAAAAAGAAAAGGGACTTATACTCTCTAATATTCGAGAGGCCCCACATCGTTTTGAAGATCAATTGATCAATTAAAAAGATTTAATCAATAGTTTCCTTTGAAAAATCAAAAAGAAATGGTTTGTTGTTTTTGAAAAGAATCGTGATCGCTCGTTTTAAAACGATTTGAATTTTGAAAGAAATCAATTTAATCAAGATAAACAAGAAGATTATCTTCAATTAACACTTAGATGATTAGGGTTTGCTTCAAAAAATATTTACAAGTGATTAAGTTTGAAAAATCAAGTGAAAAACAATATTTAAAGTATTTAAAAACACTTAAAAATGTACCATTTTAAACCTAATTAAAAACATATTAAATAAATCTTTTTTTGTGATTTTTTTTGATATTGTCAAAATATATATATTAAATAAGAGGTGTGTAAAAAATGAATAAAAAATAATGAATTTTGATTGGTTAAATTAATTGGTGAAGTTGTTAAAGAAAATGAAAGAAAATAGTGTCAAAAAAAAAATGTTTTGGTCCTGCCAGGGTTTGAACCCACGCCCTCTCTCTCACAACTCAAAACACTTGCCAACTGAGCTGCGCGCGCAGCTTGTTATTCATACGCTTCCAATTAATTATATTTGAAAACAAACATTTGAATTTTTTCAAACCAAAAAACGCGCCAAGAACACACCTTCAACTGATTTTTGAAAATCTTTGAAACTGGATTGTTTTGATCAAGTAGATAGTCTATCTTGCTCGGTTTTGGACGAGGAACACAATGGTATCATTTAATTGCATTTATTTTCACTCTAAGATCATTGGTTTTCTGATGAACACGAAGAACCCTAATCTTATGATTCAATCTAAAATTGTGTATAATTGATGAATTGTGAAATTGATTAAGGGCTATTGATCAGTGATAGTGCAGAAACAAGATAGCAACTCAATTTTTCATTTATGATGCATGTATGTATGAGTTTGAAGTTCATAGCACTTACCTTCAAAAACGGCCAAGCTGGGATTCGAATTCTGCAATAGAGGTGTTACAGAAGTTGTTTGATGATCTGGATAGCTTCAATGGACCATATGGAAGGTGTCTGGATGCTTGGAGTGGATTGAAAACATCTGGATCAGTTGGTGGAACCCGATCTGCAGTTGCTTCAAGTATGAATCGAGCCTGGTGATTCTGAAGTTTTTGATTGATGATGAGTGTTGGGATAGTTCATATGTGATATATATGAGGTGTTGGAAGTGTTAGTTTGGACAGATATAGCTTGGTATGGATTTTGGCATGATAAGGCCATGGTTATGCATATTTGAGAAGTGAGGTAGTGATTTTGAGCTTGAGGTGTTTTTGGGGTATATGAGTGGTTCAAACACATCCCATATGATGTTTGTGGTTTGTGGGAAGCATTACTTTGGTCAGAAATTGCAAGGTTTGGAGGTTGAGTTTTCTACCTCACTTTGAAACACATGACTTGTAATTCAAGAAAGAAAGAGAAAGCCTATAATTTGTGAGACTTTGGTGTGATTTTGAATGGAGTTTGGACCTCTATTTATAGGCCAAGAGTTCTGAACTCAGAACTTTGCAAGTTGATCAAGAATTGGTGATTTGGCATTTGAAGATAAAATGGAATCTTTACATTTAATGCACATGGTTAAAAGTTACTAAACCATGGTTAAATCCCAAGCTTCTTATCCTCTTCCATTCTGATCTCAAATCAGAAAATATCTCTCAATTATTGCATTGGTGTGTCATTACTTGGATTATAGGTCATTTGGTTCATAACTTAGTGAAATTGGTTTGAAACTTCAAGTGAAAAGTTCACTAATGTCAAAATTCAAAACCATGGCTACACTCCATATTTTTTCATGCTCTTGGACATTTTGGAAAGCTCATATTACACACTTCAAAAGCCTAGTTGAAAGTTTCCTCAAGTCTCTTAAGGAAGTGGGTGAAAAAGTTCCATGAACTTTGAGAAAAATAAAGTTTTAAGTGAAGTTTTCAAAAAGTACCAACTTTGAAGCTCCATATCTCTTAAATGGTTGATCTTATGGAAAAAATTTATATGTGTCAAAGTTGTTTATTGGACCAAAATCTACAACTTTCATGTTGGAAGTTTTTTTCAGTTTGTAGGTGAAAGTTTGAGTTATTCCCCTTCAAAGTTTGGAAAAAACCATTGAAAAACACTTAGAAATTTTTCTAAGTATGAAAAGTCAACTTTTGACTTTTTGATTCTTGATTGATTTTCTTGATTTCTCTTGATCAAATGACTTCATATATCATATATTGATGATTCAAAACTTCAAAAGTCATGGTTGACCAAAATTCCCCAAAAGTCAATGGTGTTCTTGTACAGTTGACTTTTTCAGACGAATCGCGTTTCTGGAGTTTTTCAATGAAACAGGCTATCCTCACCATATGAATGGTATGAATGGATCACATTGAAGCATTAGAGGATATTGAGCCATGGTTTGAGTTGTGGCACCATGTCCTGATTAAAAAGTCAGTTATTCAGTGAATTAGGTCAAAATCCTAATTGTCGACCTGATGAAATTGATGACTGTGGACCTTGAATTGAGATGCAATTTCCATGGGATATAGTCATAGGGATTATTTGAGGATGATTGAAACCTTTGATTGACTTACTGGGGGTTTTTAGGGTTTCCCAAATGTGATCCCTGATTTTGGTCCCTGATAGTTCAAAACCCTGATCTGAGGATTTGTCTGATCAATCTTTGTGTAGGAGATGTTATGAGCCAATGGATTAGGTCAAAATGATGCACTTGAGGTCTTGATGTCATGTCCCAAGCCATTAGGTCAAATTCTGAGTAAAAGCCAGGAGTGTGCTGTCTTCAGTCAAAACCCTAATTCAGTCGATTCAAAGCTGTTGAGCTTGTTGAAATGAATCTCTGAGGACCAAATGTTGATTGTTGATGAAGATGATTCTTTGAGATGAAGGGAGAACAAAACCCTAATTGATTGTTACTTGTACTGATGAGTGATTTCCTGATTAAATCCTGCTGAGTCACAAGTAGCAAACACAAACTATGCAATTTGTTAGAGATGCAAATGATGCATATGCAAATGATATGAGGTGGTATCTTAGGTCAAAAATTGGGGTATGACAGATGCCCCTATTTAAGTTTCTTCAACCTGAGACATGAAGATTGAAAATCTTCGTTTTGATAGGGTGGAAGAGACTTAAATATCAGAAGACGCGAATTTTGGACCTAAGATACCAAAATTGCGAATGATGCAAGGATATCTTTACCGAGGGGATATCAAGAACTGACTCCACTGGGGAAAAGAGATCGGGAAGGATGTCTCAATCCGTTTTAGGAAGAGAATCCGTTTTTCTTTTCGGGAAAGCAAGTGTATGCTTCACCGGGGAATGATAGCTTTGTAAGAAAAGCTTTACCTATCGACATTATCGACTATCAGCATGGGGATAGACTTGTTTAATAATGCGAAGGTGAAAGGTATGAAACTGTGTTACCGACTATCAGCATGGTGATAGACTTGACAAGGTAAAAAGAGTTTCAAAGGTTCGGTTAATATTATCGACTATCAGCATTGGGATAGACATGTTTAATAATATAACCAGAACAAAAGGTTACCGACTACCAGCCTTGTGATAGTGGTTTTGAAGACATGATCAATTATCAGCCAAGTGATAAAATGATCCTGGAGACTTTGCTAGGGAAATTACTGGTTATTCAGCCTTGTGAACAGTAATAAGGCCCTGATTGTCAAATGGTCTTCATGATTGATTTCCTAGAGAGGAAAAGTCTTTTGGAAGAGACATAAGCTGCTCAGATGATGAGGCTATTGCTTATTGTCTGTTTTTTACGACTCTATCGGAATTTGAATCTCTGGTAAAGACAAAGTTCTAACCAAGAATGAATTGGAAAGAGACAGTCAAACAAAACTTTGTACCCATGAGGAATGAACTCAACTGGGTATTTTCTCCTTTGTTTTGAGAGGAGAAACTAAAGCAACCTTCTTCCACGAGGAATGATCTCAGTGGGGAACTGGAGAAACAAGATGTTCTTTCTGCTTATGGGTGACAATCTATTTGGAGAGATGACACGCCCATACCCGTTTCTTTTTTTCTTTCTCTTCTTTTTTTTTTGGGACAGATATATCCTGAACAAGTAATTTCGAAGAAAACACTGAAAAATGCAAGAATGCATAAATGATGCAAATATGTATGAATGATGAATGTCATGACTGTAGCATGCATACTGACAATACTGACAGACAAAGAAGTATATACTGGAGAGGGACCGACGTCGCAATACAACCAGATACTCGGCAAATGTTCTTCAACACGGTGTAGATAACACAGGTGATGAATGGTGTTGCGTGCTTTTAGCTTCTTTGGGGAAAATGATCATCTTTTCTCATTGAGATGGAAGAACCTTTTCACTGGAGATGGAAAATCTTCGTCACTGAGGATAGGAGAGCTTCTTCACTGGGGATAGAAGAGCTTCTTCACTGGGGATAGAAGAGCTTTTCCTATCATAATCTTTGATTCATCCTATGGAGATAGCTGTTGATGTTCCTTCTGTTGTTTACAACTCAAAGGAAAATTTTGCTTTTATTTTGAAGAAGTGAAAGTAAATTCATTTAAAACTTTTTTTTTCTTCTTTTTTTTTTTCAAAAGTGAATAACACAATTAAAGCGTCATTTTGCAAGCTGAAAGAATTTAAAGATTGCAAACAAAGGGCACAAGGCTCAAATTTATTTAATAGGATGGTAATCAGCTAAAGGCGTGATTCCATAGAGTATTTACAAAAGTTGGAAATGGTAATTTATGCGGAAAAGGCTACATTGAAAGCAATAACCACTATTCCCCCCAACAACTTTGAGTTCCAACTGTGCTTGTCGCTTCAGATTGGCAATGATTTGATCGAAGATCCTTTTGATGAAGTACAGATTCTTCAGGTGACGAAGTATGGACTGATGCAGTTACTTTGTCATAAATCCCTAATTTTTGCCTAGATTGCCCTTTCAGGTTTTCAATCTACCAGGATGAATTTTTTTCTGTTTATTGTCTCTAATTTTTGCCTGGACCGCCCTTTCAGGTTTTCAGTCCACCGAGACGCTCATTTTTGCCTAAGTCGCCCTTTGCGGGTTTTCGACTTACCGAGCTGTTCTTTTGTATTTTTAGACAAAGTATTTCTTGACTGCATCAGCATTCACAGGATGTGGGAGTTCATCACCATCCATGGTTGTAAGAATCATGGCGCCGCCAGAAAATGTTCTTTTGACAACATACGGGCCTTCGTAATTAGGAGACCATTTGCCCCTAGAATCTGGTTGAAAAGACAAGATCTTTTTAAGCACGAGGTCGCCTTCTTGAAATTCACGAGGTCGAACCTTTTTGTTGAAGGCTTGTTTCATCCTTGCTTGGTATAACTGTCCATGGCATAGAGCAATCATACGTTTTTCTTCGATTAAGTTCAACTGATCGTATCTGCTTTGACACCATTCAGCCTCTGATAACTTAGTTTCCATGAGGACTCTCATTGATGGGATTTCAACTTCTACGGGGAGCACAGCTTCCATGCCGTATACTAGAGAAAAGGGAGTTGCCCCTGTTGAAGTACGCACTGAAGTACGGTACCCATGTAAAGCAAATGGCAGCATTTCATGCCAGTCTTTGTAAGTGACGACCATTTTCTGGACGATCTTCTTAATGTTCTTGTTGGCGGCTTCGACGGCGCCGTTCATTTTTGGTCTGTAAGGAGAAGAGTTATGATGCTCAATCTTGAATTCCTCACATAATTCTTTCATCATCTTGTTATTCAAGTTCGAACCATTGTCAGTAATGATCTTGCTGGGAATACCTTATCGGCAAATGATGTTGTTCTTGATAAACCTCACAACCACTTGTCTTGTAACATTGGCGTAAGATGCTGCTTCGACCCATTTGGTGAAGTAATCAATGGCTACCAAGATGAAACGATGACCGTTTGAAGCTTTCGGTTCGATCATTCCGATCATGTCGATACCCCACATGGAGAAAGGCCATGGAGATGAGAGAACGTTGAGTAGAGTCGGTGGTACATGGATCTTATCTGCGTAGATCTGGCACTTGTGACATCTCTTCACGTGTTTGTAAGAATCAGATTCCATTGTCAACCAATAGTATCCTGCTCTTAACATTTTCTTGGACATTGCATGCCCGTTTAAATGAGTTCCAAAGGACCCTTCATGCACTTCATGCATTAACATGTCTGCTTCGTGTCTATCCACGCATCTGAGCAAAACCATGTCGAAGTTTCTTTTGTATAGCACATCTCCGTTTAGGAAGAAACTGCCAGAAAGTCTCCTTAAAGTTTTCTTATCTTTGTTTGATGCCCCAAGTGGGTACTCTTGAGTTTGAAGGAAGCGCTTGATGTCGTGGAACCACGGTTTATCATCGATGACGGCTTCAGTTGCAAACACATAGGCGGGCCTTTCAAGGCGCGTGATTCTGACTTTAGGCATATCGTTCCAATGATTGACTTTGAACATGGAAGATAGAGTAGCCAAGGCGTCTGCCATTCGATTCTGATCTCGAGGTATATGATGCAATTCAACCTTGTTGAAGAAAGTCAACAGACGTCTTGCATAATCTCTGTAAGGAATCAAGCCAGGGTGGTAAGTTTCCCACTTGTCTTTGATTTGGTTGATCACGAGGGCTGAATCTCCATATATGTCTAGGATCTTGATCCTTAAGTCAATGGCTTCTTCGAGACCCATGATACAAGCTTCATATTCTGCGAAAATTGTTGGTACAATTAAATAGTAATCTGGCGGAGAACGGGATATGAGTACCCTTGGGAGTGATGATGATTGCCCCAATTCCATTGCCAAAAGCGTTTACTGCTCCATCAAAAATTAGTCCCCATCTTGATCCAGGCTCAGGACCTTCTTCAGGTAACGGTTCGTCACAATCTTTCATTTTCAAGTACAAGACATCTTCATCAGGAAAGTCAAATTTGAGAGATTGATATTCATTAATTGGTTGATGCGCCAAATGATCGGCGAGAATGCTTCCTTTGACGGCTTTTTGAGCACGGTATACAATGTCATATTCGGATAACAGCATTTGCCATCGGGCAAGCCTTCCTGTTAAGGCGGGCTTTTCAAAGACGTACTTGATCGGATCCATTCTGGAGATTAACCAAGTAGTATTGTTGATCATGTATTGGCGGAGACGTTTTGAAACCCAAGCCAAAGCACAACATGTTTTTTCGAGCATGGAGTAACGAGACTCACAGTCTGTGAATTTCTTACTAAGGTAATAGATGGCATGCTCCTTCTTACCGGTTTCATCTTGCTGTCCAAGCATACAACCCATGGATTCTTCCAACACAGTAAGGTACATGATTAATGGTCTTCCTTCAACTGGAGGAATCAATATTGGTGGTTCTAACAGGTACTCTTTGATACTGTCGAACGCTTTCTGGCAATCTTCAGTCCATACAACCCCTTGATCTTTGCGGAGAAGCTTGAAAATTGGCCCACAAGTAGCAGTCATTTGAGAGATAAATCTGGAGATATAGTTCAATCGTCCGAGAAACCCTCTTACTTGCTTTTCAGTCTTTGGTGCAGGCATCTCTTGAATAGCTCTGACTTTGTCGGGATCTACTTCAATTCCTCTTTGGCTGACAATGAACCCCAAGAGTTTTCCAGATCTAACCCCAAAAGTACATTTGTTAGGATTCAAGCGAAGCTGATATTTCCTTAGTCGTTGAAACAACTTCAAAAGGTATTTAATATGTTCTTCTTCTGTGCTGGACTTGGCTATCATGTCGTCCACATAAACTTCAATTTCTTTATGCATCATGTCATGAAAGAGAGTAGTCATTGCCCTTTGGTAAGTTGCGCCTGCATTTTTCAATCCAAACGGCATCACTTTGTAGCAAAAGGTACCCCATGGGGTGATGAAAGATGTCTTCTCCATGTCTTCAGGAGCCATCTTGATCTGATTATAACCGGAGAACCCGTCCATGAAGGAAAAGACGTTGAACTTAGCGGTGTTATCGACCAGCATGTCGATATGTGGTAATGGAAAGTCATCTTTGGGACTGGCTTTGTTCAAGTCACGGTAGTCAACACACATTCTGACTTTGCCATCTTTCTTCGGAACTGGCACTATGTTGGCCAACCATTGAGGATACTCAGAGGTGACAAGAAAACCTGCGTCGAGCTGTTTTTGAACTTCCACTTTGATCTTGTTAGCCATATCAGGGTGAGTCCTTCGCAATTTCTGCTTAACTGGCGGACATTCTGGCTTCAATGGCAAGTAATGCTGAACAATATTGGTATCCAACCCAGGCATGTCTTGGTAGGACCAGGCAAACACGTCAACATATTCTTTGAGAAGGTCTGTCAACTTACTCTTGATATCAGTATCAAGCAGCGATCCAATGGTCACTTCTTTTTTGTCTTCTTCAGAACCCAAGTTGATTTTTTCTAAAGGCTCTTTGTGAGGCAGAATGGCTCTTTCCTCGTGCTTAAGTAATCGAGAGATCTCGTCCGGGATCTCCTCTTCTTCCTCTTCTTCGGCTTCGAACACAGGAAACTCAAAGTTGGGAGAGGGCATAGGGTTATTGCATTCAATGGGTTTATCAATAGTAAATCTGCACATGTGATTTATATTTATTTCAGAAAATTTATGAATGCAGGAGTGTATGCAGATTTTTTTTTGAAAAGTTTTTTTTTTTTTTTATTTTTTTTATTTTTTTTGGTCTTTTAGGATTACCATTTCCAGAAAAAAGCAAAGATAAAACATATAATGTAGGGAATTCAAAATGACACTTTATTTATGATTCATTTTTGAAACAAAGCCCTAAACACAAACTCATTTGTCTTGGGCAGGACAAAGAGGGAAACTTTTAAAAACAAAGCCCTATACACAAAGTTATTTGGGCGAAACATTTAAAAGCAAAGCCCTATAAAACATCTCTCTGCTTTGGGCAAGGCAGGAGGTCAAAATAACAGCGAGGTGATTACTTTGAGCGGCGAACAACATTCGGAACGTCGACAGCTTTCCAGTAGCAACGAACTCCTCTGTGTATTATGTATTCAGGAAAATTCTTCTCAGAATTATCTTCAGTATTGACATTGACCGCTGGTCGAGCAGGATTTGAAGGTCCTGGTTTGTCACCCTTGTTCTTTGTAGAGTTGAAACGGTCTTCTTCTACTTCTTGAAGAGCATAAGATGAGTCACAATCTTCAGAATTTTCAGGATGTATTTCCCAGTCTTCAGGATGAAGAGATTCATTGTCAGCGACACTTTCTGAGTCAACTGCGGGACCATCTTCCCCTTCATCTTCAAAAATGGCATTTATGTGATAATAACCATCTTCAGGTTTATAAACATTGGCAGATGCATTGAAGCCGAAACCTTCAGTAATTTCAGGCTGCTGAGAAAATTGACAGGGCTGATAAGCCTCTTCTGGTTGACTATCATATTCAAAGGAATCTCCCCATCCAGTTGGTTGGATATCCTCAATCGCAATCTTGTAACTTTCAGGTGCAGAATATTTCACCATATAATCAAATTTCCCACTTGGTTGTCCCAAGGTGTCCCAGATTTCTGCAGGAACAGGCTCAGTTTCTTCGCCTTTGGGTTTCTCTGAAGGAGGATATGGTTCTTCCTGAGATATATATCCCGACTCATTGAGATAACATTTCCATTCTTCTTCAGGATCGGGTAAACCTTCTTCGATGCATTCTTCGATAAGGACATTAACCTCTTGAGGAATTGGGTTAAGGAATCCTCCACTAATGAATGTATCTTTGATCGGACGAAGGGTTTCATCCTTCTTGGTGCAGTTTGAGAATGTTGGTGAACATCCGAGACCTGCTCTAGTTTCATTCTTGGTAGGGATCACAACTTGCCCCCAGCCAGTGGTAGTTCCATCTTTCACTACTTTCACCGCCTCTTTGTAAGAAGAGATTGATGCTTTCTTTTTGGAAGATTCGTCTTCTAAAGAGAGACCTTGGAACGGCGTTCCTTCCACATCATCAGCACTAATGAAAGAGAAATTGGATAAATGACTCACCATTAAAGCTTGTTCTCTACTTATTGTTACCAATTTTCCATTTGTTACAAACTTTAACTTTTGATGGAGCGTAGAAGTTACTGCCCCTGCTTCGTGGATCCATGGTCGTCCTAACAGACAGCTATAAGCAGCTTGAATGTCCATGACCTGGAAGATGATTTGGAACGTATGTGGACCAATTGTCATGGGAAGGTTGATTTCGCCAATAACCGATTTTCGCGATCCATCAAATGCTTTGACAACTACACCACTGAACTTCATAGGCATTCCTTGGTAAGACAAGCGAGCAAGAGTCGTCTTTGGCATCACATTCAAGGAAGATCCGGTGTCTACCAACACATTAGACAAAGAATCTGACTGACAATTCATAGAAATGTGCAAAGCAAGATTGTGATTTTTACCCTCCTCGGGGAGTTCTTCATCACAGAAGCTTAAATTGTTGCAAGCTGTTATGTTGGCTATTATCCCATCAAAATGGTCAACAGTCACATCATGGTCTACAAAAGCTTGATCTAAGACTCTCATCAGGGCTTCCCTGTGGGCTTCTGAGTTCAACAGCAATGAAAGTATTGAGATTTTTGAAGGAGTCTGCATAAGCTGATCCACAATCTTGTATTCACTTCTTTTGATAAGCTTCAAAATTTCATCAAAATCAGGAATGACATTGGTTCCACTGGACTGACCAACATCAGTGTTTGTATTACTAACAGGAGTTTCCACAGGGTTCCCCACTGGTGTATTCACAGGATTTTGTCCGGCTGTAGGAGCAACAGGCTGTTTCGAAGGTAGCGGAGTATACACACGTCCACTTCTTGTTACACGACTTACATCAGCAATGTTTACAACAGATGAAAGAGTAGGCAAAGGAACTTCTTGTCCGTCCTTTATCATTGTGGCATTGTAGTTGTATGGAACTGCCTTGTCAGAGTCATAAGGAACAGGTCCAGGTAAACAAATGATCAAAGGAGCAATAGGAACCTTCGGCTTGTTGTAAGTAACTTCCATGCGCTCAGGCATGTTGAAATGAGGAACGATGACATTAACTGTAGGCATTTCCGAGTTGATATCTGAGACTAAAAGCTCATGCGGATAACATCCTATCATGTTAACTTCATTTTCATCCCTATTTCGGTAGATCTGAATAGTACCATTATCTAGCAAAACTTGGAGATCTCTTCTCACAATCGAACACCCGTGAGGATCCACACAACATATTCTACAGGAACCGTATTGATGCTGGCGAAAATTCGGCCCCCGACAAAGAGTAGCGTGCATTTGTACCAAATCTGCTCTTGAGAAGTTGATATTATAGACTCGGTATTGGCCAGGACATCCATACACCATGTTTACAACATGCCCTCCATGATTGGGCAGCGGATTTGCTTGCACATTTGGATTCAAATTTCTGAAAGAGAGGAGATTAGATCTAACCAACCTCTGAACTTCATATTTCAAAGCTATGCAATGCTCAAGATCATGGCCAGGTGCTCCTTGGTGATAAGGGCATGAGACCTCAGCTTTGTACCACCATGGGAGTCTCTCAGGTACTGGTGGTGGTGCTTTAGTTTGAATAAGGCCTCTTTCAATCAATGCAGGGTACAATTCTGTGTAGGTCATTGGAATTGGATCGAACTGTGGAGCTCTTTGCACACGATTCTGATTGTTGTTTAACTGCTGAGCCTGTGGTCGAGGCTGTTGTTGTTGAAACTGCGGAGTAAACCCCGGATTCGGTGCAGTATTAACGACTGGTGTGATAGCAGCAACCTGTCGTGGACGATTGACATTTCCTCTTGGCCTCCCTTGGGATACCATGTCAACACTTTGTTCTTTCTTCTTTGGGAAACCACTTCCGAACTTTTTGGTTCCACTTGAAGATCCACCTTCTTTAGTCAGACGTCCGGTTCGGACTCCTTCTTCTAGACGCATACCCATGTTTACCATTTCGGTGAAATCACTTGGAGCACTAGCAATCATGCGTTCATAATAAAACGGACTGAGAGTATTCAAAAAGATCTTTGTCATCTCTTTTTCTTTTAACGGTGGATTAATCTGAGCAGCGGTTTCTCTCCATCGTTGGGCATATTCTTTGAAAGCTTCATGGTCTTTCTGAGCCATGGATCGAAGCTGATCTCTGTCTGGAGCCATATCCGAGTTATACTTGTATTGTCGGACAAAGGCCTCACCTAGGTCATTGAATGTTCGAATATTGGTGCTATCCAAGCCTGTGTACCACTTCAGTGCGGCACCAGTCAAACTGTCTTGAAAGTAATGGATAAGCAACTGATGATTATCTGCATAAGTAGACATCTTTCTGGCATACATCACAAGATGGCTTTGCGGACAAGAACTACCTTTGTACTTTTCGAAGTCTGGGACTTTGAATTTAGCAGGTATTTGTACACTGGGAACCAAACATAGCTCCTGGGCATTCTTTCCAAACAAATCTTTTCCACGGATAGCCTTAACTTCCAGCTGCATCTTGTTAAACTGCTCTTGGAGATCTCCCACAAGGCTTCGCTGATTTATGCTATCATCCTGATCATGATAAATCTCATTGCCACCATAAGGAACAGTGTGAACCGTAGGGGTCGGAACTGTCATAGTGGGTTGAGAAAGTGCCATAGTGATTTGGGAAAAAGTTACCCCTGAATGTGGAATAAACGCCGAACCTTGTGCAGCAGGCGCTTCAGTTGTAGCTGTTTGAACCCCAGAGAAATTATGACGAAATCCTGTACCAAAGCTGAAAGGCGGGCCCCAACCTTCTGGCATGGAGAAAGATGGAATTCCGAATGCAACTGTAGAAACCGGAGTAGTGACTTCAGATGTTACTGTCGCTTGACTGTTAGGTGGCGGCGGCTGATTCTGTGCGGCCATCAAGGAGTCAACCAGAGTAGTGAGACTTTCCAATTTTTCCTGAAGAGTGGTCACTGTACCACGAAGCTCAATATTCTCTTGTTCAGAGTGTTCCATTACTCTTCTTCTGCTTGAACGAGTATTGTATCTGTGATCTGATTGCGAGCGCGGTCGAGAAACTTTGAGACGCGACAGCTTGACGATCTATTGGAGAAAGATCCAAAAGATGAGACTCTATACAACAGACTCGATATACAGAATGATGTATGCTAAAAAGAAATTTATGATTTTTCCAAATATTTTAAAGATTATTTCCTTGCAAACATTGGAACACAAACAATTCTTTTATTCATTCATTTTTTTTATTTTTTATTGCAATAATGGGAAATGTTACAACATTGGAGCGTAGCTCCTTACAAAAGCAAATGATAAATAAAAATCTAAACAAATCCTAAGCATCTTCATCAGACGAAGAACCAAATGCATTGTGCAGCTTGAGCTTCATGATTTCTTTCCCATAGTGAGCTTTCAATTCGGCTTTTTCAGCTCTCAGCTTGTCAACAACAGTCTTCCAATCATCAGGAGTCGGAGCGTTGCTTGTTGAGCCTTCCAGATTTTTCTTGCTTTCTTTGATATACCTCTTGATTGCAGCGTCTTTCTGGCGAATCTTCTCATCTTTGCTCATGAGCCATCCATCTTGACAGTAGAGTGTTTCTTCATGATCTTTCACTCTTTTCTTCAACTTTCTATTTTCCACCTCAGTGCTACGAAACTTTTCTTCCCAAGCATCTTTTTCTGTCCTCATTTTAGCCAAAGTGCGTTGGTATTCCTCCATAGCTGGAATGTTGGGTCGTTGAGATACGGCAGGAAACATGGGTTTTTCATAAGCATAAGGCATTTGGAACTCTTTTGCTCTTTTCTTTACCCAGCAGGTGTAGGCGTCCATGGCAATGCAATTTCTTTCCTCACCTTTTTCTTTCCATCGGATGTCGTACCAAGCTCTCATCATTCTTGCTTTCAACTTTTTAGGATTATCCCCTTCTCGGTAAAAGTATCCTTCCACCGAGGGACCAGCAGGTTTAACTGAATTTGCATACCCGAGTTGTCGTCGGGCTAGGACCGGATTATAGTTAATTCCTCCTTGCGTACCAATGAGGGGTACGTTGGCAAACTCTCCACAACTTTCAATGGTTTCCGTACCACAGCGAGCCAAGGTATACCAACGAATATCATTATTAGTAAGAGACATAAGTCTTCGAGGCCAACGCAAACCTTCTCGGTTTTTTGTGAAAATAGGAGACTCAGGTAAGTGTGAAACAATCCATTTGAACAACAAAGGTGCACAACATACAATGATTCCACCGCCTTGGCGATTCCTATGATGGACAGAGAAATACATGTCACCAAGCAAAGTCGGAACGGGATTTCCAATCAGGAAGATCTTTATGGCATTGATATCAACAAAGTTGTCGACATTGGGAAACAGAACCAACCCATAGATGAGCAAGGCTAGTATAGCTTCAAAAGCTATCATGCTACCATTTTCGATGAAATCAAAGGCTTTCTTTATCAGGAAGTGTGAGGTTAATCCCGGGAGGTTTCCTTTGGTAGTCCAATTACTCTCTACTTCAGACTTTTTCAAATGGGTACTTGCTGCAATGACGTGTGACTTAGGAATGGCTTCCAAACCATTGAAGGGTATTTTGTCAGACACAGGAATACCTAAAAGATTGGCATATTCTTCCAAGGTCGGTACCAACTGGTAGTCTGGAAAGGTAAAACAACGGTAAACGGGATCATAGAACTGAACCAGAGTTTTGAGAAGTCCTTCATCAACATGAGTGTTCAGGATAGGCAAAAGTTTTCCATAACTTTTCCTAAAATTAGAAGGATCTTGTACAGAAGATGCTAACTCTATCAGTCTTTCTACATCAGGCGCTTTGAAACCGTACTTTTTGGTATACCTTTTTTCCATAACTTAATCCTATAATGTTTGCAAAGAAAATTCTCTAAATTTTTTTGGAAAAATCATGTTTTTTATGGAAAAAGATGGGTTTTTTAATGAATGTATGAATGCATGGATGCATGGATGCCACATATTCAAACATGGTGAAACAAACATGGTAACGCAAACAGGGTAACGCGAACATGGTAACGCATATATGGTAACACAAACATGGTAACACATACATGGTAACACAAACATGGTAACGCATAGGTTCAAAGGTCCAAAGTCACGAGCATGAGGTCAGAGAACCAAATATGGGATAGTTCTAGTTAATCACCTGCACAACATGTTCTACTGATACGTCAGAGTCTACATTTTTCTTTCGGATATTACCGGCCTTCCACAATTAAACTCATGAGCCAGTAATATTCTCAAGAAAAACTCGTCTGAGTGTGGTTCTCCGCATGACAACTAATCCAAGTCTTCACCTGAATAGTTTCTGCACCACAACCTAATAAGGCCAGGATGGGTTGGGGTTCTACGGTCTCTCAGCTTCTACAGTTCAATGAAAGTAATAATGTCTTCGCTACGAAACATGCTAAACATATATTACCAACGAGGAACCTCCACTGAGCGGAAGGATTCTCACGTGCGCCTGCACATGACTATACCCTCCACCTAATTCTTATGTGTACTTAATCCGGGTTAGGATTTGTCCATAATGTATCACTTGTAACAGAACCACACAAGTAACAGAACCAGAACCACACATATAACAAAAAATGAAATGAAAAATAAAGCAAATAGAAATAACCCTTCCTTTGGAAACAATAAAAAGATGGTCCCCAGTGAAGTCGCCATTTTTCTGTCGCGGGCGAAAAACCGTTTTGTTCCTCTTTTTGTGGGATGAGACACCTGATGCCTTCTTTGGGCTCGAGTGCTCATAAAAAATGATTTTTCTTTGTTTCGACCAAACTTTTTATTGTTTCCAAAAGAGGAAAAGGAAAAAAGCTGCAATAACCTAAAAGTGGGGAGAGAGATCTTTGGGTAAGAGGGTTGGTTATACGAAGGGAAGGTATTAGCACCCAACGTATCTATAGTACTCTATAGGTTTCTTTGCTTTGTTTTTCATTCCATGATATTGAGAGGTTCTTGTGAGAAATAGGTGGGACCTAAGGTGTTTGTTTGATTATGCTCGCAAAGATCATCGCGATCCTCTGCATACATATCCCTTAGAGGGAATCAGAGCATCTGTAGCTCGGGGTCTACGGGTGCTAAGGTTTGAATGGTTTTTTTTGTTTTGTTTTGCTCGCCAAGGATCGACCTTGTGCCTACGTATTCTCAAAGGGATGTTGAGAAAGTCAGAGCAATCGTAGTTCCCACTTATGCTAGTGGAAGCAAAGGAAAATAGACAAATGTCGTCTAAATGCTAGATGTATCTAATCTATATCATCACATACATCTGTTTGTTTTTTGTTTGTTTAACCAGCCTTGTGGCAAAAACTTTCAATGAAGTCAGCCTTGTGACAAAAAGTTTTGATTAATCAGCCAGCCTTGTGGCAAAAGTTTCAATGAAGTCAGCCTTGTGACAAAAACTTTGATTAATCATCCAGTACGGTGGTAAAACAGTTTGATTGATTAGCCAGCCTTGTGGCAAAAAGAAGTTTGATTGATTAGCCAGACTTGTGGCAAAAAAGTTGATTGATTGATTGTTTGTGATGATATATAAGAGATACTCCTAGCATAGAGATGAAAAATGTCTAATATCCTAGGGTGTTTGATTTGGATATTTGGGATGCTTATAAGAAGCCCGTGGGTCCTTGTACGAAGCCCAAGAGGAGGCTATCCGAGGGTCCTTGCATTGTAAGCCCAAGAGGAGGCTATGGGAGGGACAATCCAGGGTCCTTGCATTGTAAGCCCAAGAGGAGGCTATGGGAGGGTCACTCGTTTGTACAAAGCCCAAGGGGAGGCATGGTATAGTTGGTTTGAGCTCTTAGAGCGATTTCACCGGGAAACCATACTCTATGTCCTAACCTAAACTAGTGGAGATTCTTTGCACGAAGCCCAATAGGAGGCTATGGGGAACCTAGTGTTGTACTAAGTTGAATAAGCATATAACACAATCACAAGTATGAACAAGCACGAACAAATATGAACAAGTACATGAACAATTATGAACAGTTATATGAACAGATATGAACAAGTATGAACAAGCACATATATATGACAAAGTGTGTGTATATAATGGAGTTTATGAAGGAAATATACCTGTAAGCATGCTCCATTTGTATACATAGGGCTCGGGACTCACACTCGGGGAGAGGTCCACTTGAATTTATTCAAAGCTATGTAAACAGGTATTTACAAAAGGGCTTGGGACTTATACCTACATGGAGGCCCATGGTATTTTTGGGAAGATTTAAAGAAACCTTCATTTTTGGTTTGTATTTCAAAGTTAAAACAACTGATCGAGATATGTACAAAAGGCGTACAATGAAATACCTAATTTCATGTACTGGAGTGGGTATGTACAAAAGGGCTTGGGACTTATACCTACATGGAGGCCCATGGTATATTGAAAAGTTTTGAATAATTCTTTGAAGTTTTGAAAATGATTTGAAAATTGTTTTGTTAACAGACGCGTCGTTTGAAAAACGGTTTGAAAGTTTGTTTTGAAAGAGTTTTCTGTACAAAGAAAAACTGTATGAAAGAAAAAGAGTGGGTCTTATACTCTCTAATATTCGAGAGGCCCCTGTTTTATTTTCATAAAACAGGGTGGATGGTTTTGAGATTTATTGTTTTAAAAACTGTTTGGAAGTAATTTGGAAAAAGTTTTCTGTTTGAAAAACTGTACAAAGAAAAAGAAAAGGGACTTATACTCTCTAATATTCGAGAGGCCCCACATCGTTTTGAAGATCAATTGATCAATTAAAAAGATTTAATCAATAGTTTCCTTTGAAAAATCAAAAAGAAATGGTTTGTTGTTTTTGAAAAGAATCGTGATCGCTCGTTTTAAAACGATTTGAATTTTGAAAGAAATCAATTTAATCAAGATAAACAAGAAGATTATCTTCAATTAACACTTAGATGATTAGGGTTTGCTTCAAAAAATATTTACAAGTGATTAAGTTTGAAAAATCAAGTGAAAAACAATATTTAAAGTATTTAAAAACACTTAAAAATGTACCATTTTAAACCTAATTAAAAACATATTAAATAAATCTTTTTTTGTGATTTTTTTTGATATTGTCAAAATATATATATTAAATAAGAGGTGTGTAAAAAATGAATAAAAAATAATGAATTTTGATTGGTTAAATTAATTGGTGAAGTTGTTAAAGAAAATGAAAGAAAATAGTGTCAAAAAAAAAATGTTTTGGTCCTGCCAGGGTTTGAACCCACGCCCTCTCTCTCACAACTCAAAACACTTGCCAACTGAGCTGCGCGCGCAGCTTGTTATTCATACGCTTCCAATTAATTATATTTGAAAACAAACATTTGAATTTTTTCAAACCAAAAAACGCGCCAAGAACACACCTTCAACTGATTTTTGAAAATCTTTGAAACTGGATTGTTTTGATCAAGTAGATAGTCTATCTTGCTCGGTTTTGGACGAGGAACACAATGGTATCATTTAATTGCATTTATTTTCACTCTAAGATCATTGGTTTTCTGATGAACACGAAGAACCCTAATCTTATGATTCAATCTAAAATTGTGTATAATTGATGAATTGTGAAATTGATTAAGGGCTATTGATCAGTGATAGTGCAGAAACAAGATAGCAACTCAATTTTTCATTTATGATGCATGTATGTATGAGTTTGAAGTTCATAGCACTTACCTTCAAAAACGGCCAAGCTGGGATTCGAATTCTGCAATAGAGGTGTTACAGAAGTTGTTTGATGATCTGGATAGCTTCAATGGACCATATGGAAGGTGTCTGGATGCTTGGAGTGGATTGAAAACATCTGGATCAGTTGGTGGAACCCGATCTGCAGTTGCTTCAAGTATGAATCGAGCTTGGTGATTCTGAAGTTTTTGATTGATGATGAGTGTTGGGATAGTTCATATGTGATATATATGAGGTGTTGGAAGTGTTAGTTTGGACAGATATAGCTTGGTATGGATTTTGGCATGATAAGGCCATGGTTATGCATATTTGAGAAGTGAGGTAGTGATTTTGAGCTTGAGGTGTTTTTGGGGTATATGAGTGGTTCAAACACATCCCATATGATGTTTGTGGTTTGTGGGAAGCATTACTTTGGTCAGAAATTGCAAGGTTTGGAGGTTGAGTTTTCTACCTCACTTTGAAACACATGACTTGTAATTCAAGAAAGAAAGAGAAAGCCTATAATTTGTGAGACTTTGGTGTGATTTTGAATGGAGTTTGGACCTCTATTTATAGGCCAAGAGTTCTGAACTCAGAACTTTGCAAGTTGATCAAGAATTGGTGATTTGGCATTTGAAGATAAAATGGAATCTTTACATTTAATGCACATGGTTAAAAGTTACTAAACCATGGTTAAATCCCAAGCTTCTTATCCTCTTCCATTCTGATCTCAAATCAGAAAATATCTCTCAATTATTGCATTGGTGTGTCATTACTTGGATTATAGGTCATTTGGTTCATAACTTAGTGAAATTGGTTTGAAACTTCAAGTGAAAAGTTCACTAATGTCAAAATTCAAAACCATGGCTACACTCCATATTTTTTCATGCTCTTGGACATTTTGGAAAGCTCATATTACACACTTCAAAAGCCTAGTTGAAAGTTTCCTCAAGTCTCTTAAGGAAGTGGGTGAAAAAGTTCCATGAACTTTGAGAAAAATGAAGTTTTAAGTGAAGTTTTCAAAAAGTACCAACTTTGAAGCTCCATATCTCTTAAATGGTTGATCTTATGGAAAAAATTTATATGTGTCAAAGTTGTTTATTGGATCAAAATCTACAACTTTCATGTTGGAAGTTTTTTTCAGTTTGTAGGTGAAATTTTGAGTTATTCCCCTTCAAAGTTTGGAAAAAACCATTGAAAAACACTTAGAAATTTTTCTAAGTATGAAAAGTCAACTTTTGACTTTTTGATTCTTGATTGATTTTCTTGATTTCTCTTGATCAAATGACTTCATATATCATATATTGATGATTCAAAACTTCAAAAGTCATGGTTGACCAAAATTCCCCAAAAGTCAATGGTGTTCTTGTACAGTTGACTTTTTCAGACGAATCGCGTTTCTGGAGTTTTTCAATGAAACAGGCTATCCTCACCATATGAATGGTATGAATGGATCACATTGAAGCATTAGAGGATATTGAGCCATGGTTTGAGTTGTGGCACCATGTCCTGATTAAAAAGTCAGTTATTCAGTGAATTAGGTCAAAACCCTAATTGTCGACCTGATGAAATTGATGACTGTGGACCTTGAATTGAGATGCAATTTCCATGGGATATAGTCATAGGGATTATTTGAGGATGATTGAAACCTTTGATTGACTTACTGGGGGTTTTTAGGGTTTCCCAAATGTGATCCCTGATTTTGGTCCCTGATAGTTCAAAACCCTGATCTGAGGATTTGTCTGATCAATCTTTGTGTAGGAGATGTTATGAGCCAATGGATTAGGTCAAAATGATGCACTTGAGGTCTTGATGTCATGTCCCAAGCCATTAGGTCAAATTCTGAGTAAAAGCCAGGAGTGTGCTGTCTTCAGTCAAAACCCTAATTCAGTCGATTCAAAGCTGTTGAGCTTGTTGAAATGAATCTCTGAGGACCAAATGTTGATTGTTGATGAAGATGATTCTTTGAGATGAAGGGAGAACAAAACCCTAATTGATTGTTACTTGTACTGATGAGTGATTTCCTGATTAAATCCTGCTGAGTCACAAGTAGCAAACACAAACTATGCAATTTGTTAGAGATGCAAATGATGCATATGCAAATGATATGAGGTGGTATCTTAGGTCAAAAATTGGGGTATGACAGAAGTTACATTCGCACTCCGCTGCTCGACCTCTGGAGTCTTAAGCTGGGAATGGAGCGGAAGTAACGTGTCCGATTAAGAGAAAGAATGCCCTGAAGGCAGGAGAAAGAATGCCTCTGAGGCAAGAGAGAAAAGTGATTGGTTTGTATTTTTTAGGGTAATTCCATGATGAACAGAACCCAATACAAGGTTCCGCACCACTTCATTACTTTGATTTAGGTCTGAGCCTTTATTAGATGTTTTAGATGTTTTTGATTGAGTATTTTTTAAGGGAATTTACTTTGCGATTCGAATCACATAAAAATGTATAATGATCGAGAAGCAGATTAGGGAATGAATCCCACTCACTTCTATCCCATTATGTAATGTTCAAGAAACAGATTAGGGAATGAATCCCACTCATTTCTATCCCATTAATTAATGTTCGAGAAACAGATTAGGGAATGAATCCCACTCATTTCTCTCCCATTAAGTAGTGACCGAGAAACAGATTAGGGAATGAATCCCACTCATTTCTATGCCACTAAGCGATTGAGAAACAGATTAGGGAATGAATCCCACTCATTTCTCTATCACTTTCTTAATGTGATTCGCATCTCTATTTGTTAATGTTTTAATGTTGAAAAGAAAAAGAAGAAGAAAACTAGCCTAAAATGAAAAACTAGCTTAATGTTATGATTATACCTAAGTGTTAGGATTTTAAGGGAAAAGACTAAGCCTAATATTATGAAGATTATAGGTCCTAAATCTTAAAAGAAACATACAAGTGAAGTCACAAAATTATAAGTCAAAAGAATCAATGTAAACAAATGATACAAAATAGTACAAAATGATTTAAAGATGACTTGAAATATAGTACAAAGCATGGAAGCAAAAGATGCAAAATATAGTACAAAAATCGAATTAAAATACTATTATTTCTATGATTTTTATATGACAAAAACAAGAATTCTAATCAAGCAAAAGAATTACAATAATGGCCTAAACTAATATTTTTTGTGAGTATTTTTTATGTCAAAAATTATGTATTAAAGTCTAAAAGATAAGAAAAATTAGTTTTTTGATTTACTAAAAAGAAATGGCCAAAAACTAATTAAACCTAAATTAAAAATGAATGGAAACAGGGGTGCAGTCTGAAAAGGATGGTGTGAAAAGTACAGGCGCTGGGCCCAGGGTGTTGGCCCAACAGAGTTGTTTTTGTTATCAGATTTTTTTTGTATGTAAAAGGGTGATAATGGGCTAGTGTGGGGTGAAGAATAGCAACGGCCCAAGGTTTATTGTATGATCCAATTTATCATTCAGATTTTTTGCAAGTAGAAAACTAACAACATGGGCCAAAGGGGGGTGAAATAGCTATTCAGGCCCACGAGTTTTTATTCAGATTTTAAATGTCCAATTTTGATTATGAATCGATTAAACATTAAAACCTTATGCTATTTCTCTAATTGTATCCATTAATTATATTAAACTCATATTAACTAAACTTTGTACCAATTAATCCTCAATCTAAACTTAGGTTAATTAATATTCAGATTTCATTAACAATGATAATTGAAAAGATAATGAAGAAAAAGAATGGGAAATTTAGGGTTTATGTCGTGTGACGTTCCCAATCCCAACTGTTCACCTCTCTTCTCTCGTTCTCTCTCAAGCGCGCGACGGTGGCGACGACGATAACTCGTTGACGAAGCTTCGCCGTTAATCACCGTAAATAAACAAAGCACAACCACCTATCACCTCCCATCTCTCGCTATTCTGCTTCTAAGTTATTCCATTTCAAACTAAAACATCTAAACCCTAGTTCCTGAATGGAGTTATCGCTTAGCATCTCAATGTCATGGTGTCAAGAAGAGGGAGTAGACGGTGGAGAAGAAAGAGCAATTCGAAAACGTACCTGAGACGAAGACTCTTCGAGGCGTTCAAACGGAAGAGGAAAATACCGGAGATGCTTCAATCAGGTAACGACTTCGAGTTCTTTATCATTTTGTTCCTCTCTCTTCAACTCGTCTTCTTCTTTGAATTTTTTCTTGATCTTTCTTCTAATTTCCATTGTTGTTTTTTCTGTGAGTCTTTTCTGTGTTGTGAGAACCGTGTAGCTGAGTGTGAGATTTACGAGTCGCAGGCTTAGCTCCATTGTCAAGAGTTTCTAATGGTGAAACTCTTGCAGTTAAGAATTGAGGAGCGTGTAGTGAGGGGTTGGTATGAAGATGATGATGAATTGAGGTTCGCAGGGTGCGAGAGATGAAGAGGAGAATGGTTAGAGTTGATGGAGAGTGAATCGAGACCTTGAAGTTGCAGAGTGATGATGATTGAATGAAGATGAATTGAAGAATGTGGAGAGAGAGAGAGAGAGAGCTGAAATGGGGAGTGTGAATGGTGTCTAGAGAAGAGAGTGAGCAAAGAATTGTGGAGAGCCTTATCCATTGGAGGGAACCTTGTTATATAGATGAGAGGTTAGTTGTAACTGTCAAATTCTTCTTCTAATTTTCTGTTAGAAATGCTGTTAGTTCTGTTAGAAGGTAGTTAGGGCAGTTAGGTTATAACTGAATTCTGTTAATGGTTGTTAGGGAAGTTTGTTATAACAATTAGGAATTGGTTAGGGGATAACTGTTAGTTTTGTGGTTAGGACTAGGTTGTTAGAGAAATTGGTAAGGGATGGTTTTTCTGTTATAAGGCCGGGACTGGTTATGTTATCTGATGTAGGTAGTTAAGGGATTGGTTTAGTTAGTTACAAAACTGTTTTGGGTGGTTACTAATTCTGTTAGAAGTTAGTTTTCGGTTAGAGTCCTGTTTGGTAGTTATGGAGTTAGTTAGGGATTAGAGGAAATAGGAAGGGTTTTGCAATTCTGTTATGGCTATATAACTGAAATTGGTTTTCTTTTGTTGCATTGCAATGTGTATGGTTCTGAATTTTGTATAGCTTTCTGTGGAATGTGTGGTTGTTTGGTTGCTATTGCTGCTGATTATATGTTGTTTTGATTTTGTGTTGCAGAATGACGCGGTCTGATTTTTATGTGGAGCAATGGTCTTGGAGCAAGGTTAATCCCAACAATGAGGCAAGGACTAAAGCATACTCATGGAGTTGAAGAATTGAAGTGTTTAGGATATGTTTAGAATGAAGTAACTTGTGCGATTTCTATGTGTGGTGGGATAGCAGGCTGATGGATGGTGCAGGCATAAGCATTGTGTCATGGGGCATGTACTGGAATTTTATGGCTAGCTGCAGCAAGTTCTTCCTCTCTCTTTTTTTTCTTGCAATGTAATGGATCTTTCCTTCTTTTGTAACTTACTGAACATAGCTTATAGCTTATGTAATGAACCTATATTGATATTGAATAGACTCGCCCTTCGAGAGATTCGGGATTCAACGTACCAATTGTTTTTTTCTTTTGAATTTTCGTTGGAAATGGAGAATATATAATGGGCTTTTGGATTTTATAATGAAATTGTAATGGTGACATATTATGGATACAATGAGATTGGTTTTTGGATTAGAATGATGTCTGTATTGAGAGTGGATGATGGAATCAAGATTTGGAATAAGACTTGTGTGACCAAATGTGTATCTTTTGTATTTGTGAATGTAATCTCACTTTTGTATAACACTCTTGAACTTTGAATTTTAAGAGTGAGATTTCTCTTTTTTTGAATTTCCAAATGCTTTCTCCACTTTGCAACTTGATCAAGTATCATTAGGTAAGAGTCCAAGATAGTCCATTATGGACTTTAGTCATAAAGTCATATTTCCATAGTTGACTTAAATCAAAGTCATCATCAAATGTCTCCCAAACGTTGAAGATAACCCAATACAATTTCCAAATAAATGAATCCCCGCTCTTTTGACAAATCCTCAGAAGAAAGCTTTTAATCCAACTAATTAGGCGATCCAAACTCTAAATTGATGATGAAACCCATGTGATACTTTAATATGTTAAAATAGACTGTGTAAAGATCTTTAACAAAGTCTGGAAATCAATCTTGATGAAGATGACACCCTTGTATTCTGACGAGCAGAGGATTCTTAATGATCATAATCACAAAACCTTTTTCAAGATCCTTGATCCTATACCATATTACTTAATTAATGACGCATGATATTAAATGACCTAATAGAAGTATGCAGATGAAATGTGCAGCTTAAGCCAATTAGAAATAAAATTAGATGTGCAAATTTTGGGGTGCAACAGCTGCCCCTATTTAATCATCTTAAACCTGAAAGTGAGATTGACACTAGCCTTTCGAACATTCAAGGTAGAAGAAGATTAAATACCAAGAGAACCTGAAAATTTGCCTGAAGAAAGATGAGATAGGATCCACTGGGGAAGAAATGGTGTCAACTCCACTGAGAAAGATCGTATCAATTCTGGATTGATCAAAGTAACTCTGGGTTAGAAATGAAATACATATCAACTCTGGGTTGAAAAGGAAAAGTGGGTCGACTCTGGGTCGAAGAATAAAGGGAAGTCAACTCGGGGTTGGATAAGAGGTGAACATCTATTCTGGATTGAGAAAGGAAAGAGAAATCAGTATTAATGGAACAGGATATAAGCATCAACTCTGGGTTGAAAAAGAAAGCAAGGAAATCAACTATGGGTTGAATAAAAGATAACCGTAAATCCTGGGTTGAGTGGGAAAGAAGAAAAGAATGACCGTCAACTCTGGGTTGAGTGGGAAAGGAAAAGATAATTGTCAACTCTGAGTTGAGTGAGAAAAAGATAAAAGTGGTAACCGTCAACTCCGGGTTGAGTGGGAAAAGATGAAATCAATTCTGGATTGAATAAAGGATAACCGTCAACTCTTGGTTGAAGAATAAAGGGGAAGTCAACTCTGGGTTGTACACAAAAATATCAACTCTGGGTTGAGAGAAGGTAATTCAACTCTGGGTTGAAAGAGGAAAGATGAACAATTAGGAATAACCGTCAACTCTGGGTTGAGTGGGAAAGAAAGAAGATAACCGTCAACTCTGGGTCGAATGGGAAAGATAAAAGATAACCGTCAACTCTGGGTCGAGTGGGAAAAAGACAAGAGATAACCGTCAACTCTGGGTCGAGTGGGAAAAGGAAAGGATCAACTCTGGGTTGAATAAGAAATAACCACCAGCTCTGGGTTGAGTGGGAAAGACAAAAGATAACCGTCAACTCTGGGTTGAGTGGGAAAAGAGAAGAGATAACCGTCAACTCTGGGTTGAATGGGAAAGAGGAATCAATAAGAAATAGTCGTCAAATCTGGGTTGAGAGGGAAAGAGAAAGAAAATAGAAATATCCATCAACTCTGGGTCGAGAGGGAAAGAGAAATCGATAAGACATAATCTTCAACTATGGGTTGTGTGGGAAAAGAGAAGAGATAACCGTCAACTCTGGGTTGAGTGGGAAAGGAGAAGAGATAACCGTCAACTCTGGGTTGAGTGGGAAAGAGAAATGGAAAGACAACCGTCAACTCTGAGTTTGAGAGGGAAATGATAAGAAATAACCGTCAACTCTGAGTTGAGTGGGGAAAGATAAACAATTAGAAATAACCGTCAACTCTGGGTTGAGTGGGAAAGACAAGAGACAACCGTCAACTCTGAGTTAAGTGGGAAAGAGAAAAGATGACCGTCAACTCTGGGTTGAGTGGGAAAAGGAATCAATTCTGGATTGAATAAAGGATGATCGTCAACTCTGGGTTGAGTGTGAAAGGAGAAAAGACAAGCGTCAACTCAGGGTTGAAAAAGGGATAACCTTCAACTCTGGGTTGAGTGGGATGATATAATTAACTCGGGGTTAAAAGATGAAAGGAAACTCAACTCTGGGTTGAACATAAAACATCAACTCTGGGTTGAAAAAAGATGAACATGATTGATTTTGGGAGATGACACAACTAAGGTAACTCTGAGTGATCCAGTGGACTATCAATTGGATATTTTGTAGGGACCTCATCTGATGAATAGCTTGGCTTATGCTCTATATGCAATGTTTGATTTATTTGTGCACTTCTGGAGATGCAATGTAATGATTTCTATATGCAGTGTACTGATTGATCAAGGTTTTTTTTGTGTGTAGGGAATAGATTAAGCGGGGTTCTGAAACTCTGCTTGAGATTCAAGGTGAGGTGGATGCCCCTGCTTTATTGATGATTGGATTATTAAGGTAGATATGCCAATGAGAATGCAATGATATGTATGATGCATGCATGATTATGGATGGAATGATTATTTCCAAGATACAAGAAGTGGATGGAGGATGTCTTTATGGAAAGGTCATAGCTTGAAGGATAGCCCTTGTAAAGGTGAGGTGTTTGGCTTAACTCCTCGACACCTGTCTCGATATCTGACACTTGCTTGAAGATTGGGAAATGAATTGTCACTAGCTTGCCCCAGCTTGTATAGTTTTTGATGTGCTTGAATCATGGAGATGTGCAATGGTCTGCCCCAGTGTTGATCATGGGATGAATGCCCCAGATTGAAATGACCTATTCCACCAGATGGATGCTTTAGATATTTGTCTTGTGGATGACCAACCTTTTCAATGTTGAACTTTCCTTGGTATCAAGTACTTACTTTCTGATTAGAGACAATTCTGTTTTGAAAAAGATAATGAGAATGCGATGCACATGTTAGTCTCAAAGGAAAAGTTTTATTTGTCAAAATGTTGTATTGATACTAACACAAGTGACAAGCAACATTAGGAGTCAGTTTGGCATGGTTTTACAGTTTGTATGCTTTCAGAACGAACCCTACTTCAATTAGGACTTTTGAGGGTTGTAACGTGGTCGGGTTCACGGTTTAAGAAACGAAGGATAAAGGCTCAAGTTCTACTTAACCCACCCCTTCTTCGTGATGTTCTCCAGTCCTACGTTCAGTTAGTTTGACACGAGTATTCGCCTTTCAGGAAGAATTGTGATGGATGAGGAACTTTTGTGGCTTTGATGAAGGCGGTAGCCACCTTTTCGTGCTTTTGTTGATGGTCACAACAACTTGTCCTTTGGAGGATTTTTCTTTTGCTTTGCCTTTTGCTTTCCCTAATTTTTGCCTGGACAAAAAGTTTCTTTTGAATTTGGTTTTCGTTGTCCAGCGAGATATGCCCTAATTTTTGCCTAAGTCATTTGCTTCAAAGCTTTTCTCTTCTTTTTGACTTAGTGGGCTATTGTTTCCTTCTTTTTTTGATCATGATTCATAACTTTATTTTCATTCTTTTTTTTTGTCTCGTTCGGGAACAAGTTGTATGACTTTTGTGATTGACTTGATGAAAAGGTTGTGACTGCCTTCTTCTTGGTGACTAAGAGACATCCATTGTGGATTGTGCCCTTCTTCTTTTGTTGTGAGATCTGAAATATGATTGATCCTCTGATGGAATACCTGAAAGTTGAGCGCTCGGTCGCACTAATTGAAGACTACCCTGCCCCTAGTTAATATTGAGGGTTTTGTATTTTTGAAAAGAAACTACTACTCCTTAGGCTCAAAGGGGTTGATGAAGGTTTCACTCCCTTATAACTCCGGTGTTTAGGAATTGAAACAATGCCTGTACATCGTCAGCAGGATCTTTGTTCCAAAAGCATACAATTAGTAGTTCATGTCTATTTGGTTTTCATCATTCTCCTTTTTTTAGTTGCTTAAGACAAATGAGTGAAGTATCAATGAACATAATGACAAAGATGAAATGATTTGAGAAAAACATGTATATTGCATTATTTTTATTTATTCAAACATAATGAGTTTCTTACAATGAATAGTACTTGATAACAACAAAAGTAATACAAGTGAAAATGCTTGAGAAATCTAAACAATGACAAGATTGGCCTTATTCTGATGCAAATGAAATGTTCTCTGACAAACATAAAGTCCTTAGGCTCCTTTGGTGGAAGGTGCCCCATGGGTTTGTTTGATAATAGCATGATCTTGTCTGTAATTACCCATGATTCTTTGTCTGTTGTCTCATGTCAAATATCAGTGTTGAGGAATTGTCTTGTCTGATCTGATGGAGAGGGAGAGTGTAAGGGTCTTGGTAACCATGGATGCATATGTATGAATACAAAAATGTTAATGATGATGCAAATGCAGCATAAATCAGGATCAAGGATCAAGGCCTCTTGTGATAATAACTTCTCATGGTCGATAAGATATGGTCGAATCCTCCAGATTCAGAGGTTCGACGTTGCTTTCTGGATAAATAGCTTGTTCATAGGTCAACGATGGTCGAACCCTCCAGATTTAGAGGTTCGACGTTGATTCTGATAGATAACTGACGTAGAACTTCTGTATAAGTCAAAGATGGTCGAACCCTCCAGATTCAGAGGTTCGACGTTGATTCTGATAGATAGTCTGAATGGGCATAGGGTGGGATGGAGGCATGTTTTCCTGCAAAACCAAATTTCCCAACCCCTCTCACAAGTAGGATCTAATACAAGGTAGGTCAAAAGGTTGCCAGCGTTAACAGTTCTTCTGAGACACCGTCATCGTTGCAAATACATGCTAACGATGGTATCCCATTTGAACCTCAACTGGTCGTGGGTCTCATGATCGCAATCAACAGAACCTGACATTCTGTTGGCGTCATGACTATCCACTCTATCCTAGGTAGCCTAAGTATCACTCAGGCCTGGGTATTGGGCCTTTTACCTCATAGAAATCCCACCCAACCTCCAAACAGAGAAAATATGTGGCCCCCACGAGGACCCATAATATAGTCCAGAATGCGAGAAAATAAACATGATGTGCGAGCAATAAATAGTCATGATATGCAAGGCATAAAGAAATAAAACAATAAAGCAGTAAAGCAATAAAGCAATAAATCAATAAATCAATAAATGAACACCCAAAGAAAAGAAAACAAACACAAGCTAGGATCGACTAAGCTAGTCCCCAGCAGAGTCGCCAGCTGTCGCACGCTCGCGAAAATGTGAACAGAGTCGCCACCAATATATTTATCCCCAAAGAGGGAAAGGAATATCAGAAAACCTAGAATAAGGAAAAGAAAAGGTCTTACGACCAAAGATCGGGTAAGAAGTCGGTTACGCAAGGGGAAGGTACTAGAACCCCTCACGTCTGTGGTACTCCACAGGATCCACTTATGTTTGTTCTATTCTAAGGGTGTATAAATCTAAAGCTTAATTGCTAAGGGAATACATGCAAATGAAAGAAGAAGAAACACGGGGAAAATAATGGTTTTAAATAGTTGTGCTCGCTTAGGCCCCGCGACCTAATGCCTACGTATCCTTTTCAGGAATCAGAGCGCCGTAGTTCGGCTCTTTAGTTTTTGTTTGTTTTTGTGATTTTTAGTGGATGAAGTTACATTCGCACTCCGCTGCTCGACCTCTAGAATCTTAAGCTGGGAATGGAGTGGAAGTAACGTGTCCGATTAGGAGAAAGAATGCCCTGAAGGCAGGAGAAAGAATGCCTCTGAGGCAAGAGAGAAAAGTGATTGGTTTGTATTTTTTAGGGTAATTCCATGATGAACAGAACCTAATACAAGGTTCCGCACCACTTCGTTACTTTGATTTAGGTCTGAGCCTTTATTAGATGTTTTAGATGTTTTTGATTGGGTATTTTTTAAGGGAATTTACTTTGCGATTCGAATCACATAAAAATGTATAATGATCGAGAAGCAGATTAGGAAATGAATCCCACTCACTTCTATCCCATTATGTAATGTTCAAGAAACAGATTAGGGAATGAATCCCACTCATTTCTATCCCATTAATTAATGTTCGAGAAACAGATTAGGGAATGAATCCCACTCATTTCTCTCCCATTAAGTAGTGACCGAGAAACAGATTAGGGAATGAATCCCACTCATTTCTATGCCACTAAGCGATTGAGAAACAGATTAGGGAATGAATCCCACTCATTTCTCTATCACTTTCTTAATGTGATTCGCATCTCTATTTGTTAATGTTTTAATGTTGAAAAGAAAAAGAAGAAGAAAACTAGCCTAAAATGAAAAACTAGCTTAATGTTATGATTATACCTAAGTGCTAGGATTTTAAGGGAAAAGACTGAGCCTAATATTATGAAGATTATAGGTCCTAAATCTTAAAAGAAACATACAAGTGAAGTCACAAAATTATAAGTCAAAAGAATCAATGTAAACAAATGATACAACATAGTACAAAATGATTTAAAGATGACTTGAAATATAGTACAAAGCATGGAAGCAAAAGATGCAAAATATAGTACAAAAATCGAATTAAAATACTATTATTTCTATGATTTTTATATGACAAAAACAAGAATTCTAATCAAGCAAAAGAATTACAATAATGGCCTAAACTAATATTTTTTGTGAGTATTTTTTATGTCAAAAATTATGTATTAAAGTCTAAAAGATAAGAAAAATTAGTTTTTTGATTTACTAAAAAGAAATGGCCAAAAACTAATTAAACCTAAATTAAAAATGAATGGAAACAGGGGTGCAGTCTGAAAAGGACGGTGTGAAAAGTACAGGCGCTGGGCCCAGGGTGTTGGCCCAGCAGAGTTGTTTTTGTTATCAGATTTTTTTTGTATGTAAAAGGGTGATAATGGGCTAGTGTGGGGTGAAGAATAGCAACGGCCCAAGGTTTATTGTATGATCCAATTTATCATTCAGATTTTTTGCAAGTAGAAAACTAACAACATGGGCCAAAGGGGGGTGAAATAGCTATTCAGGCCCACGAGTTTTTATTCAGATTTTAAATGTCCAATTTTGATTATGAATCGATTAAACATTAAAACCTTATGTTATTTCTCTAATTGTATCCATTAATTATATTAAACTCATATTAACTAAACTTTATACCAATTAATCCTCAATCTAAACTTAGGTTAATTAATATTCAGATTTCATTAACAATGATAATTGAAAAGATAATGAAGAAAAAGAATGGGAAATTTAGGGTTTATGTCGTGTGACGTTCCCAATCCCAACTGTTCACCTCTCTTCTCTCGTTCTCTCTCAAGCGCGCGACGGTGGCGACGGCGATAACTCGTCGACGAAGCTTCGTCGTTAATCACCGTAAATAAACAAAGCACAACCACCTATCACCTCCCATCACTCGCTATTCTGCTTCTAAGTTATTCAATTTCAAACTAAAACATCTAAACCCTAGTTCCTGAATGGAGTTATCGCTTAGCATCTCAATGTCATGGTGTCAAGAAGAGGGAGTAGACGGTGGAGAAGAAAGAGCGATTCGAAAACGTACCTGAGACGAAGACTCTTCGAGGCGTTCAAACGGAAGAGGAAAATACCGGAGATGCTTCAATCAGGTAACAACTTCGAGTTCTTTATCGTTTTGTTCTGATTTCCGTTGTTGTTTTTCTTGATCTTTCTTCTGATTTCCGTTGTTGTTTTTTCTGTGAGTCTTTTCTGTGTTGTGAGAACCGTGTAGCTGAGTGTGAGATTTACGAGTCGCAAGCTTAGCTCCACTATCAAGAGTTTCTAATGGTGAAACTCTTGCAGTTAAGAATTGAGGAGCTTGTAGTGAGGGGTTGGTATGAAGATGATGATGAATGGAGGTTCGCAGGGTGCGAGAGATGAAGAGGAGAATGGTTAGAGTTGATGGAGAATGAATCGAGAGCTTGAAGTTGCAGAGTGATGATGATTGAATGAAGATGAATTGAAGAATGTGGAGAGAGAGAGAGAGAGAGAGAGCTGAAATGGAGAGTGTGAATGGTGTCTAGAGAAGAGAGTGAGCAAAGAATTGTGGAGAGCCTTATCCATTGGAGGGAACCTTGTTATATAGATGAGAGGTTAGTTGTAACTGTTAAATTCTTCTTCTAATTTTCTGTTAGAAATGTTGTTAGTTCTGTTAGAAGGTAGTTAGGGCAGTTAGGTTATAACCGAATTCTGTTAATGGTTGTTAGGAAGTTTGTTATAACAATTAGGAATTGGTTAGGGGATAACTGTTAGTTTTGTGGTTAGGACTAGGTTGTTAGAGAAATTGGTAAGGGATGGTTTTTCTGTTATAAGACCGGGACTGGTTATGTTAACTGATGTAGGTAGTTAAGGGACTGGTTTAGTTAGTTACAAAACTGTTTTGGGTGGTTACTAATTCTGTTAGAAGTTAGTTTTCGGTTAGAGTCCTGTTTGGTAGTTATGGAGTTAGTTAGGGATTAGAGGAAATAGGAAGGGTTTTGCAATTCTGTTATGGCTATATAACTGAAATTGGTTTTCTTTTGTTGCATTGCAATGTGTATGGTTCTGAATTTTGTATAGCTTTATGTGGAATGTGTGGTTGTTTGGTTGCTATTGCTGCTGATTATATGTTGTTCTGATTTTGTGTTGCAGAATGACGCGGTCTGATTTTTATGTGGAGCAATGGTCTTGGAGCAAGGTTAATCCCAACAATGAGGCAAGGACTAAAGCATACTCATGGAGGTTGAAGAATTGAAGTGTTTAGGATATGTTTAGAATGAAGTAACTTGTGCGATTTCTATGTGTGGTGGGATAGCAGGCTGATGGATGGTGCAGGCATGAGCATTGTGTCATGGGGCATGTACTGGAATTTTATGGCTAGCTGCAGCAAGTTCTTCCTCTCTCTTTTTTTTCTTGCAATGTAATGGATCTTTCCTTCTTTTGTAACTTACTGAACATAGCTTATAGCTTATGTAATGAACCTATATTGATATTAAATAGACTCGCCCTTCGAGAGATTCGGGATTCAACGTACCAATTGTTTTTTTCTTTTGAATTTTCGTTGGAAATGGAGAATATATAATGGGCTTTTGGATTTTATAATGAAATTGTAATGGTGACATATTATGGATACAATGAGATTGGTTTTTGGTTTAGAATGATGTCTGTATTGAGAGTGGATGATGGAATCAAGATTTGGAATAAGACTTGTGTGACCAAATGTGTATCTTTTTTATTTGTGAATGTAATCTCACTTTTGTATAAGACTCTTGAACTTTGAATTTTAAGAGTGAGATTTCTCTTTTTTTGAATTTCCAAATGCTTTCTCCACTTTGCAACTTGATCAAGTATCATTAGGTAAGAGTCCAAGATAGTCCATTATGGACTTTAGTCATAAAGTCATATTTCCATAGTTGACTTAAATCAAAGTCATCATCAAATGTCTCCCAAACGTTGAAGATAACCCAATACAATTTCCAAATAAATGAATCCCCGCTCTTTTGACAAATCCTCAGAAGAAAGCTTTTAATCCAACTAATTAGGCGAACCAAACTCTAAATTGATGATGAAACCCATGTGAAACTTTAATATGTTAAAATAGACTGTGTAAAGATCTTTAACAAAGTCTGGAAATCAATCTTGATGAAGATGACACCCTTGTATTCTGACGAGCAGAGGATTCTTAATGATCATAATCTCAAAACCTTTTTCAAGATCCTTGATCCTATACCATATTACTTAATTAATGACGCATGATATTAAATGACCTAATAGAAGTATGCAGATGAAATGTGCAGCTTAAGCCAATTAGAAATAAAATTAGATGTGCAAATTTTGGAGTGCAACACACATCATCAACATCTAAATTCAAAGTTCATGGAGATGTTCAATTGGGCACCTGAATCCTACAAACTATCATGTTATGTCAATACATTATTCATAAACCTCTCACCATAGCATTCAGCACAGCAACATTCAATTCGAATTCCAGCCTTGCACATAACAATAAACCGAAGCCAGTTCAACACCAATCCCGCGTACAAAAAAGAAGAGCAGCCTGCACAAGTATAAACATACAGCCACCTCATAACTAAACATCACTTGCTAACGGGTTACCTAAGTTCCTTCCTAACTAATCTCAGTTACTAACATTCATAACTAACCTAAACCAACTCTAACCTATCCTAACTGATTCTATAACTACCAAAACAGAATCCTAACTAATTGTAACCAACCTAACATAACTAACAGAAGCAATAGAAAAATCATGGAATCAGCTAACCTTCACAAATTAGATTCTCCCTCTCTATATAACAGAGCTTCATCACTGATTCTTGGTCTCGGTTCATTCTTCACTCACACAATCTTCTTCATTCATTCATCCTTCAATTCACAAAACCATCATTTTTCACCTTCGATCTCCATTTTATCCCCCTTCAATCTCTTCCATCTTCACTTCAGGCTCTCTCTATTCTTTCTCAGTCTCCACCATTTTTACACTTCCACCAACGATTCTCTTCATCTTTTCTTCTCTCAATCTCCCTCCAATCTCTCTGAACTATCTTGGCTCTCCACTATTCACCTTCACCTTCTACGTATTTAACTTTCAATCATCCATAATCCTTCTCAACAACACATAAACCGCACTCTTCATCATCAATTCATCAGCAACCTCACTTTAATCGACAATCATTCACCAGAAATCAAACAGAAGAATTGAGAGTAGAAAATCTGAACAAAAGATAGTAACATAATTAGCAAGAAGGAGTGGAGAAGAATCAAAACCTGAAATAATCTTCATCGCACATCTTCATCAATCACCAGAATCGTTCATCATCTTCATGAGTCATCATCATCTTCATCAACGTTTCAATCATCAAATCTCCAATTCATTTACGTCTTCATCCGCGGAATGCAACAACATTGATTGTCATTATCACATATCACTGCCTCAGCATAACCAAATCACAACTTCAATCATCGTAGAGTCTTCATCATCACCGCAATGCGTTCACACCAACACGCAAGAGAATAGGAGAGGATCGGAACGGAGAAGATGAGCCCTCCACCGTCGTGCTGTCGCCGTCGATTCGTAAGAGACCCCGGCGCCGTCGCACACACACTTGAGAGAAGAAGAAGTTGAATCGACGCTCAAGGTAACCCTAAATCTCCCAATGCCATTTATTCTCTTTTTTTTATTAATTATTTTCTTTTTATTATTATCTTTGTAATAATATATGGATCTGAACATAATTCTTGGGCCCAGTTGCTAATCTTCACCCCCCATCTGGCCCAATACGCACCATTTTTGTATCCTGAGGAAACAATAACAAAAAAACTCATATGTGGGCCTATCGGGCCTTGCACCCCCTGTGGCCCGTCATTGCCATTTTTGGCTAGAGAAAACCTGTAACCAAAAAAGCCCTGTTTGGGCTTATCTCCCTGGGCCTGCGCCCTGGCTATTTACACCTCTAACTTCTATTGACACCCCCATTTCCTTTTATTTTTCCATTAATAGATTTAGGTTTTAATTATATTATTCCTATTTCTTTTAAATAATAAAAACACTCACTTTTTAGACCTTAGTACTAATTTTGACGTATAAAAAATAATCACAAAAATATTAGTTTAGACTATCTCTCTTAATTCTTTTTTGGTTAATTAGAATTCAATTTCCTTCATATAAAAATAAACATAAAAAACAATAGTATTATAATTCGATTTTTGTACTATATTTTGCATCTTTTGCTTCCATGCTTTGTACTATATTTCAAGTCATCTTTAAATCATCTTGTACTATTTTGTATCATTTGTTT
Source organism: Vicia villosa (assembly GCF_029867415.1). Lineage (NCBI taxonomy): Eukaryota > Viridiplantae > Streptophyta > Magnoliopsida > Fabales > Fabaceae > Vicia > Vicia villosa. The sequence continues at coordinate 1,023,892 of NW_026705134.1, read as the reverse complement.
ACATTGATTCTTTTAACTTATAATTTTGTGACTTCACTAGTATGTTTCCTTTAAGATTTAGGACCTATAATCTTCATAATATTAGGCTTAGTCTTTTCCCTTAAAATCCTAACACTTAGGTATAATCATAACACTTAGGCTAGTTTTCTTCCCCTTTTTCTTTTCAACTTTAAAACATTTAATAAAGGAAGAGGCGGATCACACTTCACTAAAAGTGGGAGAGAAATGAGTGGGATTCATTCCCTAATCTGTTTCTCGATCACTATATGGAGAAATGAGTGGGATTTATTCCCTAATCTGTTTCTCGATCATTATGTAGAGAAATGAGTGGGATTCATTCCCTAATTTGTTTCTCTACAATGTCATGTGATTCAACTCGCAGATTAATTCCCCTTAAAAATCACCAATCAAAAACATCTAAAATATCTAATAAAGGCTCAGACCTAAATCAAAGTAATGAAGTGGTGCGGAACCTTGTATTGGGTTTTGTTCATCGTGGAATTACACCTAAAAAATACAAACCAATTTTCTCTCTTATCTATTGCCTCCGAGGCATTCTTTCTCTTGCCTTCAGGGCATTCTTTCTCCTAATCGGACACGTTATTTCCGCTCCATTCCTAGCTTAAGACTCCAGAGGTCGAGCAGCGGAGTGCGAATGTAACTGTTCAACATGAAAAACACAAAAACAAACAAGAACTAAAGAGCCGAACTACGGCGCTCTGATTCCTGAAAAGGATACGTAGGCATTAGGTCGCGGGGCCTAAGTGAGCACAATTATTTATAAACCTTATTTTCCTCGTGTTTCCTTTCTTTCATTTGCATGCATTCCCTTAGCATTAAGCTTTAGATTTATACACCCTTAAAATAGAACAAACATAAGTGGATCGTGTGGGGTACCACATACGTGAGGGGTGCTAATACCTTCCCCTCGCGTAACCGACTTCTTACCCGATCTTTGGTCGCAAGACCTTTTCTTATCCATTCCTTATTCCTTTTTTTTTGATATTCCTTTTCCTCTTTGGGATAAATATATTGGTGGCGACTCTGTTGTTCACATTTTCGCGAGCGTGCGACAGCTGGGGTCTCTGCTTGGGAACTAGCTTAGTCGATCCTAGCTTCTATTTTGTTTTCTTTTCTTTGGGTGTTTTTCTTTGTTTGCTTATATGCTTACATTCTGTGTATATGTTTGTATATCATGGTTATTCCTGTTTGCATATCATATTTACTTTCCGCATGCATCTGGACTATATTATGGGTCCCCGTGTGGACCATATATTTTCTCTGTTTGCAGGTTGGGTGGGATGTTCTATGATGTAAAAGGCCCAATACCCAGGCCAGAGTGATACTTAGGCTACCTAGGACAGAGTGGATAGTCATGACGCCAACAGAATGTCAGGTTCTGTTGATTGCGATCATGAGACCCACGACCAGTTGAGGTTCAAATGGGATACCATTGTTGGCATGTATTTGCAACAATAATGGTGTCTCAGGAGAACTGTTAATGCTGGTGACCTTTTGACCTACCTTATACTAGACCATACCTGTGAGAGGGGTTGGGAATTTTTCTTTTGCAGGAAAACATGCCTCCATCCCACCCTATGCCCATTCAGACTATCTATCATAATCAACGTCGAACCTTTGAATCTGGAAGGTTCGACCTTATGTGACTTATGCAAAAGTTATCTATCCTGAATCAAAGTCGAACCTCTAAATCTGGAGGATTCGACCATCTTTGACTTATACAGAAGTTCTACATCAAGTTATCTATCTTGAATCAACGTTGAACCTCTGAATCTGGAGGATTCGGCCATCTTTGACTTATACAGAAGTTCTACATCAATTATCTATCAGAATCAACGTCGAACCTCTGAATCTGGAGGGTTCAACCATCTTTGACTTATGCACCGCCTATTTATCAAGAAAGCAACGTCGAACCTCTGAATCTGGAGGATTCGACCATATCTTATCGACCATGAGAAGTTATTATCACAAGAGGCCTTGATCCTTGATCCTGATTTATGCTGCATTTGCATCATCATTAACATTTTTGCATTCATGCATATGCATCCATGGTTACCCAGACTCTTACACTCTTCCTCTCCATCAGATCAGACAAGACGATTCCTCGACATCAATATTTGACAAGAGCTCAAGGACAAAGAATCATGGGGAATTACAAACAAGATCAAGTTGTTATGGCACCTTCCACCAGTGGAGCCTAAAGACTTTATGTTTGTCAGAGAACATTTCATATGCATCAGAATAAGGCCAATCTTGCCATTGTTTAGATTTCTCAAACACTTTCAAATTACTTTCGTTGTTATCAAGTACTTCTTATTGTAAGAAATTCATTATGTTTGAATAAATAAAAATAATGGAATATACATGTTTTTCTCAAATCATTTCATCTTTGTCATTATGTTCATTGATATTAAACTCATTTGTCTTAAGCAATTAAAGGAGAATGATGAAAAATCAAAAACACATGAACTAATAATTGTATGTTTTTGGAACAAAGATCCTGCTGACGATGTACAGGCATTGTTTCAATTCCTAAACACTGGAGTTATAATGGAGTGAAACCCCCGTCAACCCCTTTGAGCCTAAGGAGTAGGAGTTTCTTTTCAAAATACAAAACCTTCAATCTTAAACCAGGGGCAGGGTAGTCTTCAGTTAGTGCGACCGAGTGCTCGACTTTCAGGTATTCCATCAGATGATCAGTCATATCTCACCGCAAAAGAAGAAAAGCACAATCCACAATGGATGTCTCTCATTCACTGAGAAGAAGGCAGTCACACCTTTCCTTCAAGTCAATCACAAAAGTTATACGACTTGTTCACGAACGAGACAAAAAGAATGAAAAGAATGTTATGATTCATCATCAAAAAGAAAAAAAAAGAAACAATAGCCCGCTAAGTCAAAAAAAAAGAAAAAGTAAAATGACTTAGGCAAAAATTAAGGCATATCCCGCTGGACAACGAAAACCAAATCAAAAGAAAATTTTTTTGTCCAGGCAAAAGTTAGGGATAGCAAAAGGCAAAAGCAAAAGAAAATCCTCCAAGGGACAAGTTGTTGTGACCATCAACAAAAACACCAAAGGGTGACTACCACCCCCATCGAAGCCATAAAGGATCCTCATCCATCATAATCCTTCCTGAAAGGTGAACGCTCGTGTCAAACTAGCTGAACGTAGGACTGGAGAACATCACGAAGAAGGGGTGGGTTAAGTAGAACTTGAGCCTTTATCCTTCGTTTCTTATACTGTGAACCCGACCACGTTACAACCCTCAAAAGTCCTAATTGAAGCAGGGATCGTTCCGAAAGCATACAAACTGTAAAATCATGTCAAAACTGACTCCTAATGTTGCTTGTCACTTGTGTTAGTATCAGTACAACATTTTGACAAATAAAAACTTTTCTTTTGAGATTAACATGTGCAGTGCATTCTCATTATCCTTTTCAAAACAAAATTGTCTCTAATATGAAAATAAGTGCTTGATACCAAGGAAAGTTCAACATTGAAATTCCATCGAGTAATCTTACAAAGGCAAAGGTTGGTCATCCACTGAGAAAATATCCAAAGGATCCATTTGGTGGAAGAGTTCCTCTCAATATGGGGCATTCATTCCATGATCTACACTGGGGCAGATCATTGCACATCTCCGTGATTCAAGCATTATCAAAGTTCTGCCTCGAGAGATCATACAAGCTGGGGCAAGCTAGCCACAATTCATCTCTTCATCTTTGGTCATGTGTCAGATATCGAGAAAGGTGTTGAGGAGTCAAGCCAAACACCTCACCTCCACAAATTCTATCCTTCAAGCTATAACCTTTCCACAAAGGCATCCTCCATCCACTTATATCTTGGAAACAATTATTCCATTCATACATTCATCATACATGTCATTGCATTCTCATTGGCATATCTCCCTCAATAATCCAATCATCAATAAATCAGGGGCATCCATTTTACCTTGATTCTCGAGTAGAGTTTCAGAACTCCACCTAATCTATTCTACACAAAGCAGAAACCCTGATCAATCAGTACACTGAATATAGAATTCATTACATTGCATCTTCAGACGTGCGTAAAATAAATCAAACATTTTCATATGTAAAATAAGCCAAGTTACTCATCAGATGAGGACCCTACATGCGTTCAACTGATATTCCACTGGATCACTCAGAGTTACTATTGTGATGTCATCTCCCAAAGTCAATCATGTTCACCTTTCTTTCAACCCAGAGTTGATATTTTGTGTTCAACCCATAGTTGGTTTCTCCTTTCATCTTTTAACCCCGAGTTAATTATCTTTCCCACTCAACCCAGAGTTGACGGTTATCTTTTATTCAACCTAAAGTTGATATTTGTCTTTCTTTCCCACTCAACCCAGAGTTGACGGTTATCTTTTATTCAACCCAGAGTTGATCTTTGTCTTTCTTTCCCACTAAACCCAGAGTTGACGGTTATCTTTTATTCAACCCAGAGTTGATCCTTGTCTTTCTTTCCCATTCAACCCAGAGTTGACGGTTATCTTTTATCTCTTCCCACTCAACCTAGAGTTGACGGTTATCTTTTCTCCTTTCCCACTCAACCCAGAGTTGACGGTTATCCTTTATCCTTTTTTCCACTCAACCCAGAGTTGACGGTTATCTTTTGTCTTCCCACTCAACCCAAAGTTGACGGTTATCTTTTATTCAACCCAGAGTTAATCCCTGTCTTTCTTTCCCACTCAACCCAGAGTTGACGGTCGTCTTTTGAGTTGAGGATTACCTTTTATCCTTTTTCCCACTCAACCCAGATTTGACGGCCATCTTTACTCCTTTCCCACTCAACCCAGAGTTGACGGTTATGTTTTGTCTTTCCCCACTCAACCCAGAGTTGACGGTTACCTCTTATTCAATTCCGATTTGATTTTCCTTTTCCCTCTCAACCCAGAGGTGATGTTTATTTATTATTCAAACCAGAATCAATTCTTCTTATCTCTTTCAACCCAGAGTTGATGTTCATTTCTTGTTCAAACCCAAGTTGATCTTTTCTTTTCTTTTAACCCAGAGTTGTTATCTAGTTTCGTTTCAACCCAGAGTTAACTTTCCATTTCTCAACCCAAAGTTGTTATTATTTTTCCGCAGTGGATCTCGACTTTCTTCAGGCAAATTTTCAGGTTCACTTGATATTTAATCTTCTTCCACCTTGAATGTTCGAAAGGCTAACGCCAATCTCTCCTTCAAGTTTAAGACGATTAAATAGGGGCAGCTGTTGCACCCCAAAATTTGCCCATCCTAATTTACATCTATCTGGCTTAAGCGTGGTATTTAATCTGCATACTTTCATTAGGTTATTTGCATTTACATTCATTCGTCAAGTGCTTCAAATCTTGGATCAAGGATCGTGTTGAGAAATGACTTCTCTATATTCAGGGGCTTTCAATTTTACTCAAGGAATCAACTGGTTCTATTTGCCAATCAGGGTTCGTGAAGTTAAGGTTGCGTGTTAATAGTCATTATGAATTTCTTTCATCTCTCAAGCTACAACGGGGCATAAGCTTATGTTCAAATTATTTCAAAAAAAAATATATAAGAAGGCATTATGATTAAGACATTTGCTTGTCATTTTTTATACAAATGAACTTGGAAATTTGAATTAAGTTTTGACTCATTATGATGAATTATTCCTCTCAAGTGACTACTTATGGCCATGAGTTCTCAATTTGCAAGTTTGGTTGGAATTAAGCTATTGAATTGCTTGGAATTCCGATTACAAAAACCAAAGGCCATCATAAATTAAAGTATGAGACAAACATCATTTGATTCAACCCTGTTCAATTTCAAACATTTCCCATCATTTCTCATTCAAAGTACTACACAAATATACAAATTCACCACTCATTCAAACATAGTCCATACAAACAAAAAAAAGAAGAGAAATTATACAAAATTTTCTCTATTCCTAATCCTAAGTTCCCATCAATTTTGTGTTCGCCTCTTTGATTCCATATCACATGTCTTTTCTTCAAGCTGCCATCACCATGATTCTGTCTTCATCATCTTGCTTTCATGATCGTCTTGCCTTCGTGCATACTACCTTACCAAACCATGTTTACCATAGCTACGTCCTACACCAATGCCATGAACTCCAAACCTGTCAAGACAAATTATAACAGATACATAAGTCAGCCCCGCATAGACAGAAAAAAAAAGCCAGCTGCACTTTTTGAGACATTGCCAATTCAAAACTAACACATTTAGCATCAGTCATCATCCAAAAATATGGAAACCTTCAAATAATCATAACACCAAGCCATATACGTTGTCATTCAAATAGCATAATCACTATAGCTAACATAAACTATACTACATCAAAGCAAAAGAATAGAAGTCCACATCATCAACATCCAGTTTCATCATCAACATCTAAATACAAAGTTCATGGAGATGTTCAATTGGGCACCTGAATCCTACAAACTATCATGTTATTCCAATACATTATTCAAAAACCTCTCACCATAGCATTCAGCGCAGTAACAATCAATTCGAATTCTAGCCTTGCACATAACAATAAACCGAAGCCAGTTCAACGCCAATCCCGCGTACAAAAAAGAAGACCAGCCTGCACAAGTATATACATACAACCACCTCATAACAAAACATCACTTGCTAACAGGGTACCTAAGTTCCTTCCTAACTAATCTCAATTACTAACATTCATAACTAACCTAAACCAACTCTAACCTATCCTAACCGATTCTGTAACTACAAAAACAGAATCCTAACTAATTGTAACCAACCTAACAGAACTAAGAGAAGCAATAGAAAAATCAGGGAATCAGCTAACCTTCAGAAATGAGATTCTCCCTCTCTATATAACAGAGCTTCATCACTGATTCTTGGGCTCGATTCATTCTTCACTCACACAATCTTCTTCATTCATTCATCCTTCAATTCACAAAACCATCATTTTTCACCTTCGATCTCCATTTTATCCCCCTTCAATCTCTTCCAGCTTCACTTCAGGCTCTCTCTATTCTTTCTCAGTCTCCACCATTTTTACACTTCCACCAACGATTCTCTTCATCTTTTCTTCTCTCAATCTCCCTCCAATATCTCTCCAATATCTCTGAATTATCTCGGCTCTCCACTATTCACCTTCACCTTCTACGTATTCAACTTTCAATCATCCATAATCCTTCTCAACAACACATAAACTGCACTCTTCATCATCAATTCATCAGCAACCTCACTTCAATCGACAATCATTCACAAGAAATCAAACACAAGAATTGAGAGTAGAAAATCGGAACAAAAGATAGTAACAGAATTAGCAAGAAGGAGTGGAGAAGAATCAAAACCTGAAATAATATTCATCGAACATCTTCATCAATCACCATAATCGTTCATCATCTTCATGAGTCATCATCAACTTCATCAACGATTCAATCATCAAATCTCCAATTCATTTACGTCTTCATCCACGGAATGCAACAACATCAATTGTCATCATCACATATCACTAACTCAGCATAACCAAATCACAGCTTCAAGCACCACAGAGTCTTCATCATCACCGCGATGCGTTCACACCAACACGCAAGAGAAGAGGAGAGGATCGGAACGGAGAAGATGAGCCCTCCACCGTCGTGTTGTCGCCGTCGATTCGTAAGAGACCCCGGCGCCGTCGCACACAGTTGAAAGAAGAAGAAGTTGAATCGACGCTCAAGGTAATCCTAAATCTCCCAATGCCATTTATTCTCTTTTTTTTATTAATTATTTTCTTTTTATTATTATCTTTGTAATAATATAAGGATCTGAACATAATTCTTGGGCCCAGTTGCTAATCTTCACCCCCCTCTGGCCCAATACGCACCATTTTTGTGTGCTGAGGAAACAATAACAAAAAAACTCATATGTGGGCCTATCGTGGTTTGCACCCCCTGTGGCCCGTCATTGCCATTTTTTGCTAGAGAAAACCTATAACCAAAAAAGCCCTGTTTGGGCTTATCTCCCTGGGCCTGCGCCCTGGCTATTTACACCTCTAATTTCCATTGACACCCCCCATTTCCTTTTATTTTTCCATTAATAGATTTAGGTTTTAATTAGATTTTCCTATTTCTTTTAAATAATAAAAACACTCACTATTTAGACCTTAGTACTAATTTTGACATATAAAAAACAATCACAAAAATATTAGTTTAGACTATCTCTCTTAATTCTTTTTTGGTTAATTAGAATTCAATTTCCTTCATATAAAAATAAACATAAAAAAATAATAGTATTATAATTCGATTTTTGTACTATATTTTGCATCTTTTACTTCCATGGTTTGTACCATATTTCAAGTCATCTTTAAATCATCTTGTACTATTTTGTATCATTTGTATAAGGCAATAGAGTCTCCACAATGAGTCCTTTCCCATCAAACAGCCACAACCTTGGGCTTTGTACAAGGCAGATAAAATCCTCTTCTATGTCAAAAGATTAATACCCTTTTAGTCCTTTTCCTAGAGAGTCAGCCACAACTTTGGGCTTTGTACAAGGCACACAAAATAAAGTCATCCATAGTCTCCAAACTCTGTTTCCTCAGTAGTCAGCCACAGTCTTGGCCTTTGTACAAGGCACAAAATAGAGTCTCCCTAGGTAGAGTCGGCCATAATTATGGGTTTTGTACAGAACAATAAAATAAACCTTTCAATAAAACAAAATAAACACTCTCCAACTAGAGTCAGCCTCAATTTTGGGCTTCATACAGAACACAAAATCCACTCAGTCAAAGTTAAATTCTCAATGGAATCATCTCCTAGAGTCAATAAAAACCTTTTAAGCCTCAAGCTTGGGCCTCATACAAGCCAGTCAAATTCAAATCTTTTATACAATAGATAGATATGAATTATCTCTATAGAGAGATATTTCTCCTATTTTACCACATTCAAACAAACAAATAATCATTTCATTTCAATTTCAAACATTCTCCCATTTAGGACTCTGAAAGGCATGCTCTGGAACATCCCCAAACTTGTACAACTTTCCCTAATTTGGTTGAGAATCTTTCTTTCATTTAAGAGACATGTGACTGGCATACTTGTACACAGCCAAGTAAGGCCCCTCTCTTATGAAACAAACTCAGCTTTTCTGTCACTTTAAATCTTTGTGGTGGAATTGTAGAAATACCTCTCTGTAAAGATAACTTCATGTCTCTTTACTGTAATCAGAGATTTAATTTCAAAGCTTTAACCTTGAGCTTCATGAAAGGCACCCAAAAAAATCAATTAATTTCCCTAATTAGTTCCCCGAACTACAAAAAGCTCTGACTTCCATAGGGATATGTAGGCATGAGATTCACAAGGAATCTCAGCAAGCTAATCAAAAACCAAAAAACAGTTAGTTCATCTTTCTTTCAATTCAATTCCTTCTCCTAACACAAATGAGAAACTTTCCCAATCAATTAGCAAACACAAACACATAGACACAGAGAAGGTTCCCGTAGAGTACTACTGATTTGTAGGGTGCTTAAAACCTTCCCTATGTATAACCGATCTCCCGGACTCCAGAATTTCTAGTCTAGGTGAATCCCCACACTTAGCAAACTCCTAGGGTTTATTTGAGATATTTTTTCCCTTCCTCCTCGTAGATAATTAAAAAGTTCGTGTGCTATCGTAGGAAGAACTGAAATAAAATTCATCCCACAAGGGCGCTTTCTCCTTCCAAATTTTGCGTGAAGGGTTTAGCGTGTTGTCCTCCCAAGTGAAACGAGGAGGTAAAAAACGACACCACAAACCTATTGATCATCGCGATTAATGGAACATATAATAATCAGGGTTGTACGCCATAATTCATTAATTTCTTTATTAACTACGAATTTCAAAACTGCGATAAGGTAATTCAAAATACCTTCAAACAACCTCATATTAATTCAAAGGCGTACAACCCTCCCACAACTACGTAGACTCTGATCCTCCCTAAGGAAGTACGTAGGCACTTGGTAACAAGGCGAGTCCCTCTTTCCCAAAACCTCAATTAGGTTTAAATCTCACTTTTAACCCTATTCATTTTCTATCATCGGCCATAAACTATAAACCTTACCATGATACCCTTACAAAACTTAAATGCAAATCCTATGAAAGGGTTAAGGGTGCCAAAATCCTTCCCTTGACTTGAATATAATAACTTACCAAGAATTCTCTAAACTTCGTAGGGTTTCCTATTCGCCCTGGTAGAATAGGTGGCGACTCTAAATTTTAATTTTTAGGACAGGTTGCTACAATAAGGGTGCCCCCAACCTCGATCTTTTCAAGCTAATGTTCGACTTGATGATGAAAAGGTTCGATTTTCAACCATCCATGGCCCCTTTTGCTGATGGCAAGTCTGGCCCTACGTGTCTCACCAGCATCTTTCTTCCCGTGAGGAAAGAACATAAAAAACTTTCTATTACTATCTGGTGGCGTTTCTTGGTCCCCATTTTTCTATCCTACTCTATTACGAGCACGAGTCCCAGTTTGACAGCCTATCAGCCTAATTTGGTAGCTCGACAATTCGACTTTTCCAGTTAGTCCCAAATCCCTGTTCACTTCTCATGAACTATTGGTTGACGTTCTTAATGATGAAGCCTGGGACCATTTTCAAGAGGATTATGACATCATATGGAATAGTCGGCCCTCTCTCATCTTTACCAATTTTAAACATGCGTTTTACTGCACTCATGAGTTTGAGACTTGGTGGCGAACTTACTTCGTTACATTTTTCGGTGATCCTGATAAAAAGATTTCTGAACTGACTACTGCTATTGGTCATTTGCAGGGCAAACCTACTCAATGTAAGGCCACTAACATCAAGCAGGTTCAAGCTTCCCAGAAGTATTTTGGGGTGGTATATTTTCCTACTAATCTTTGTCGAACCATTTCTAAAGCGGCTGAGTGTCATAACCCAAAATTTGCTCATCTCATTTCATCTTCGAGGGTTCAAGGTTCAATGATTAAACTCAAGTCACTCTCTCCTAATCAAAGGGTTTTCAAATTAGGGTTTTGGATTTTTTAATGAGAAAGGATGTATCAAGGGCTCCAATGGGTTTCATATGGTTTATTAGGTTTCAAGGTATCTCCATGTCAAAAGTCAAGCTTCAATACCAAGGATTGCTCATTCAAATGCTCTGATGATCCACGGTCGACTAGTTTGACCTAAAAGTCAATTATGGTCAAAATATAGTCAAAACTCCTGATTTGTTTGTCAACATCAACCTCTTGAAATATTATTCATCATTTGATCAAGGGTTGATCATGATTTATCAAGGAAAGCTTCAAAATCAACAAAGCTCATAGTTTCTAAATTAGGGTTTTATAGGAGAAAGTCAACTGAATTTTGACTGGTCATAACTCTCACATAGTTTGTCAGGAATTTCCCAACCAAAGCCAATTCTCAAGGAAATTTCATCCTCTAAAACTTTTATGTTGGGCCCAAGATCAAGAGATGTTTCATTCAATAGATATGGTCCAATACATTATAGGTCCTCCAAAAGGGTCATTAAAAGTCATCTTTTTCAAAAGCCCATAACATGAGCATGGAATCTTCAATGGAGATGAAACCAAAAAGAGTGTTTAGAGGACTCTTTAAGCTTTCTAAAAAGTCCTAAAACACCTCTATAGGATCAAAATTGAGAGGGATACGAGGTGTACAAGTTGGCCAAATTTCAAGAAAATACATGAAACCCTAAGTGAAGAATTTTAGATTTTCTTGATTAATGGGCCTAAATCTTTGGCTCCAAACATGTCCATAGGCCTTTTAAATCATCTTTAATTAATTATTTTATTTTTATAATATTTATTTCATTTATTTGAATTTTAATTCATTTAAATGGAAATAAATCATATAAAATGTGAAATAAAAGGTTTTAATCAAAGATTCAATTACCAATCAAACCCAATCACTGAAACATCATGATATTGATCAAATTTCGTGATATTTGAGATTGGAAAGAGAGGGATATAATATTGAAGCCAAAATAGAAAGATTGAATGCAAATTTCCAATCAAATTTCTTTCCATCAAAGCTTGATTTATTTCCATTCTCTCAACCCTAATTTATTCTCCCATATATATTTAATCATTCAGTACAGAATAGGGGACAAAAATTGGATAAAGGATTAGGGTTTCCAAGACTCCAAAACTTCAAGGAAACAAGGGCATAAAAGATCCTCATACACAGCTAATATCAATCGATTCCAGGTGTTGAATCATCTCCCCGGGACTGTCAGGATCAATTCTCAAACGTCGTGGGAGGCCAACAGCGTCTAGAACCTCCCATCTTGTCTTCGTCGGAGGTAAGGCTATCAAATTTTCGAATTCATAGATTTACTCCTTACCAATCGATTTGATATGCATAAATGTGTTCATGATCTTAATTAGAACAAGTCTGACGTATCACATGTGAAAGTTAGGCCTTGAATCGGATAGTGCTATTGTTAGGGCACTAAAACCTCTCACCTTCGTTTCCAGAGTTGCAGGCCTTTTTACTCCAAACCAACGATTCCATTGAACTCGTGACACGATGTTTAGTTGATTTGGGTTAGTTTCTGCTTCGTTTTCGCGTTGTTTTGCAGGTTTGTGATTGTTCGTCGCCGGAGAAGATGAAGGAGTCGCTGCCGACAGTGGTCTGACATTTGCAGGGGATGGTCATCTCTTGTGTGGCTTATCTGCGCATCCTGGTTGGAGGGTAAACAAAACTCAATTCTCTCTCCGTTTCGCATTCGTCCGTTAGTACCACATGGGGCCCAGTTTTGACTTTTGTTTGTTCTCCATTTTTTCGTTTAAGTTTCTTATTTATATTTTCTTGGTTAGTATATAAACAACAAAACATGCGTAGATGAAGTGCTAAAGCCTGGAAGTCTCGCCCCAAATGGCCTGGGTTCGATTCCCCTTGGGGCCCTTAAATATATTTTTATCATTTGTGTTGTTTTAACAGGACTACAGACTTAGTACTTCTCACCAGCGCGGGCTCACCATATGTCCTCACATCCTGACCTTAGGATCATATCACAATCAGATCTAAAGGCCAGGGGCTACGCCTCTACCATGGAACTTCAAAGACCAGCAGGCAGCACAGGATTGATTCCGAGGTTTTATTTAATTTTTTATATTATTTATATAATTATATAATTAATATTAATTATTATATATATATATATATATAATTTCATTTTTAAATTAAATTAATAGTAAAATTAATATTAGGATTTTATTTATTATTCGTTCGACCAAATTAATCGGTCGCGATGGGTAATAATCAATTATTTAATTAGTTAAACAATATAAATTCAAGTAAGGCTTATTTTGCTAAAGGGTTTTAAACGATTCTATTGGTTACGATGTCTAGCATATTTTAATCAATTCGTTATTTATTTAAATCAACTCTATTGATTAAAAGGAGTATCGATAATTAATAAATTAATTTAAAACACATCAATTTGCTAACGGTGATAATCGAATCAGTCGATTTAAATAATTAGCAATTCCTATTAAATCTGTTAATTATGGTGATTAAATCTATTAATCATCGCGATTAATGGAACATATTATAATCAGGGTTGTACGCCATTCAAAACAAAATTTCTTTCACAAAACTATGGATTTTCAAAACTACGATAAGGTAATTCAAAATACCTTCAACACATTCATACAAATTCTAAGGCGTACAACCATGTGCCCCGAACTACGTTGACTCTGATCCTCCCTAAGGAGGTACGTAGGCACTTGGCAAGAAGGTGAGTCCCCTTCCCCAAAATCTCACTTTTCACCCTATTCGTTTCCTTAGCTATAAACCCTGAACATTAACATCTTTAGCCACAAACCTCTTCCTTAAACTTAAATCCTTAGGAAATGGTAGAATAGGTGCCTAACACCTTCTCTTGACCTTAATATAATAACTTACCCCGAATCTCTTAACTGCGTAGGGTTTCCTATTCGCCCTGGTAGAATAGGTGGCGACTCTAAAAGCTAAATTTTTAGGGCGGGTTGCTACACTGAGGTATTAAGGGAGAAGGTAACCATCAAGATTCCTTCTTTAAAATACCTGGTTACACGAAAGATAAATATCTCTTCGCACTTCATTTTGCAAAACCTAAATTTCCTCCCTTGCCTACTAGCCCTTTGGATCTGGCATTTCGGCCGCCGATTCTGGATTGGTATTATTGTCCTTTGTCTGATATTCAGAATACTTGTAAGAAAAAGACCGCTAGAGTGGAATTGACGAAGTACGGGTTGGATAACTATCCGAGTGTTTTGCATATTGCTCCTCAATATGTGAGAACACTCACTGCCATCCCCATTGGTAACAGCTTTTGGAAATATCCTTTCATTTCTTTCGACTTTTTCTGTTGCTAACTTAGCCATTTCTTTTAGCTATTCCTCTTGCAGCTGCCAAGGAAACTCCTGCCATCAAACTTGATAAAGCCGACACTTCCAAAGCAAAGGTACATCTTCAAACTTGTAGATTCTCATCTTTATGTTTTTCTTCCGTTTAGTCTGCCATTTTCTCTGCAGCCCAAACCTGATACTCCTACTTCTGATGATGAACCTATCTCGCTTTCTCTAAAGGTTAGATCTATGGATCATTTACTATTCGACTATTGTGTTCTGTTCTCATTTTCTGTACCTGATCCTGAGTGTCTACCTTTGTGCCAGAGTCGAAAACGTTATATGGTTTCGACTGCTCCCTCTTACAAATCCAAATCGTCCAAGAAGGACAAGTCACACATTTCTGAAGGGGCGAAGGAAGTTTTCTTTCTGACTTGAATCTCTTTATGTTGAGTCAGAATTTAGGCCTTATATAGCGTATGCTTTTTTCAGCCATCTCAGGATGCTAAACCCCTTCACCAGTCCCCTAGCTCCACACATAAAAGGAAGCAAGAGTCTTCTCCTGTAGGTGGGGAGGCTAAAAAACAAAAACAAAAGCTCAAGACTTTCGAATCCTGTGGCGCTGCGCCTCTTGTCGAATCTGGTGGGGAATCAGAAGATGATCCTACGACTTTAACCATGAAACGAAGGAGTAAGATTCTTATCGACAAATAATTCTATTTTGGCCTCATTTGATATTGACATTTAGTTTCAAATACAGCTTCGGTTACTCCCCCTCCACCAGCTCCGGTCAAACAACCAGATTCTCCCAAAGTTGTAGCAGCTTTAAAAGGAGACGAGAAGCAGTGGAATTTCGACCCAGCACTTCAAGTACAAACTAATCATCACAAACCTGTGACTGCTGGACGCATTAAATTATTTCCTAAATCTCTTCCTTTTTATTGTAGGTTGGCTCTTACGACCCACAAGCTGATGTTGCTGGTCTTGCTAAGTACACTCCACTTTTTGACGACATTTCCCATTCTCAAGATAATCCTGATTTAACCGCTGGTGAATTAGTCGACTTAACTATCACGGCTGTTCGTAGCGATTCTGATTCTATCACTAGTCCCACCATGCACTACACTTTCTATTTGACTAGTTCTGACTCTAGTCGTTCAGATTCCTCACTGGCTTTGGGGATTACTAAAGGCAATGACCAACTTCTTGTCGAAAATGATCCTTCACAACCAGGCTGCACACATGGTGCTCTCTTGGTTTTCGAGTCTGCTCCTCCTTCGAACTTTGCCGATACTTCTCATGCTGAAAAGACTTCTTCACCTCCACCAATTATTAGTGACAATATTATGCTTAACCAAACAGGAGGGAAAGCCTTGGCCTCGACAATGCCCACTGTTGATAATGCGTCGCCTTCCTTGATGGATATTAATGTTGAATCTGCATTGGCGAGGATGAACAACTTTGTAAGTCAATACTCTTTTCCTTCTAACTCAGATCAGTCTCGAGAGCATGCAGAAAAGATGGGGCCTAAAGCTACCGAAGGCAAAGCTTTGACAGACAAGATCAAGTCCCATGCATTCAGTCTCGACTTAGTCGATTTGCTGCGCGATGACCCTAGCCTTGGTCAAGAGCTTCTGGAAAGTTGTGCTCAGCTGCAGGGGACAAAAATCTCTAATTTCTGCAAGCTCATAGTGGAGGCTTTTGCGAAGCTTCTTCCTCTTCTTCTTGAAAACATTGAGAACGTGAAGAGAAATGAAGATTTGATTGAAGCTAAGCAGACAGTTGTGAATACAAATGTGGACACCGTGATCAAGGCAAAGAGGGTGATCGAAGAGATAAAGACTCAGGTGGGCCAGAAGCTTCAGGAGCAACTCCCTAAAACCGAAAGATTCGAAACAATCTGTCATTGGCTTGAGGAACTTTCGAAAGAGATGTCTGTAACACTCGTATAATTGTAATATTAATTTAATTGGAATATTGAATTAATAATTAGAATTATCAAGGATTTTATGAAAATAAGGAAAAATAATGGTTCATGGTGTTGGGCCATGTGTGATGTTAAGGAATAAGGGGGTGTTTTATTAGTAAAGGTCTTATCCCAATTAAAGTTTATTTTATAAAATAATAAGAATTGGGAATAAGAGTGAGAACGTGAAAAAGAGTTGGAACACGAAGAACGTGAACAGAGCTTTTGGGGAACACGAAGAACCAAAGGAGAGCTGAAGAGGGAGAGACTAAAGATTAAGCACTCTTGGCTAAGGTAAGGGGGGACTCTCCTGTTATCATCTATTATTGTGTTCTTGGATAATGATGTTGATTAGGGATGTTGTTGAGTCAATTGGGCCATATGATAGATTTAGGGATTTTGGTTAGAATTGTATGATGCTTGATCCCTATGTTTGAATCCATGATATCTATGTTGTTATGATCTCAATTGATGGGTAATTGATGTATTATGAGCTGTTTTTCGTGTTGTTTGTGCATTCTAATTACCTAGGTTCGTACTGGTATGAATTGGGTGATTTGGATTGTGTAGAATGCTGTGTTTCTGCAGGTTGGGGTTTCTGAAATTGCCGGTTCGCGCCGCGTGCACAGGGGTTGCGCCGCGAACTGGTGGGCAGAATGCCAAGAATTTGTGATACGCACAGGTCGCGCCGCGTATCTGTGTTGGCGCCGCGAAGGCGTACTTGTTTTCTCGCTTCGCGCCGCGTCCATGAGTTGGCGCCGCGAACGCGGTTGTGTGGTTCAGGTCGCGCCGCGAGCCTTAGTTGCGCCGCGTGCTGTAGCGAATGTTGTTTTTCTTGAAAAGTTAAATGATGTGTAACTTTCGAACCGTAGGTCCGTTTTTGGTGCCGTTTCGGGCACGATGAATCTTGTGAGATAGCCTACGTGTTTAAATGATGAAATGGTGTGTGAATCCAATTATTTTTAAATATGATTTTTAATTTTTGGTGAATGATGTTTTGTACATATATGTGATGAGATATGTTAAATACATGCTATGTTGAAATATTAATCATGTGATGATTTGTTTAATTGGATAGTGTATTGTTGACGTATATGATGAAATGTGACAATATAAGATGTTGTTTTGAAAACATTATGATGTGATGAATTGCTGAGGAATTACAAGATGTTGATTGATTTGGATTGGAATGATGTAGATACATGTGTGTGTTCTTATTGATGATGATGATTGATGTGAAACACATGTATGTTCTTTAATGGTGATGATGATGATGATAATGATGAGGATTGATTGTATTTGAATGATGCTAATGTATATAAACATACTTGATGATGATGATGATGTTGATGATGATGATGATGATATAAGTATGTTATATATGTTGCATTCATTCATGTGCATTGATGATACTGTATCCATAAGGGTGAGTTGGATCAGTAAAGGGCATGATTCCCATTGTGTGGAATCTGTGCTGGCAGGGCCGTATCTGGAGGATGATAGATCGGTCATGGGTTATTCCCATTTGATGAGGTTGGTACCACATGCATAGTGTCAGTTCATACATATGCATACTTTATAACATGATTGGAAGTATTCCAGTGTTATAAATATCGATGATGTGTTGATTGTGTGTTTGTTGAATTAATGTTGAGTATGATTGTCTGTTTGAAGATGTGTTCTGTTAACGTTTGTGTAAATGATGTACGTTCCTGATAATCTGAATATGATGAAATTGGATGAATGATATAACTATGATGTGTTGTTATTTAAGATGCTATAACATTTGTTAACTGTGATGAGACTCACCCTTACTGTTGACATTTTCAGATTGAGGATAGCTGTTTTCGACTTGGTGAGGATTAGCTCATAAGTCAGTGTTTTAATGTAGCGTCGGGTGTCATGCTCTGATATTGTAACACTGGGGAAACGCTAGTTTAGAGTTTATGATTATACTCTATTATGTTGTTAATGTATTAATTCTGTAGGATGTTTCATAGATGATGTTATGCTTATCCGTATGATGAATTTTCCGTTGTGTTAACATGAGATGTTTATGTATTATAATGAATTGTTCCTTAGTGAAAGCATGACAGTTGTTTTATGATAAATTGTTTTAAATTTAATTCTGGCACCCTTGTTTTCATGTTTTACTCTGAAAATTATTTTATAAAATTCCGCGGGGTTTAGAAGGGTGTTACAATAGTGGTATCAGAGCAGGTCGGTCCGTCCGGCCAATTATCGAGTCAGTTGAGTTGCGCGACAGTTGTATACTGTCGGCGTTTTATTTCTTGGTACACGACATGTGAGAGGATCACTGTCAGTACTTGGTTGTTTGTTGCAGGTGTTGGATTGAAACAAGTGGGGGAGAAGCTTGGCTTCTCGGTGACGTTTCAGTTGTAAGATGATTGGTACAGTAGGCTGTTGTTGGCAACAGTGCAAGCGTTGTTGGAGTTGTTATTTTCCGAATTGAAGGAGAGGAAAATTAGAAAGTTGCGATGTGTCAGCTTTGCTGGTGTGCTATGAAGTTGTCAGTTAAGTAGCCTTGTGTCTCGGAAGAGGTTCAGCTGCAAGTTGCAAAGAGGATTGATGTCGTAATGTTTCAGAAATTGTACTTCGGCGATGAGATGTGTTGCTTAAGTCATAAGAATGTTTGGAAGCGAAGAGATATGATAAGGGGCTGTTTGGAATATGATCGAGTTGAAGAGAATGAGTTTTGGAGTGAGATTTTCGTAAGCAAAACGCAGGAAAATTATTGAATAGCTGCAGAACTTCGAAAATTCATAACTGGAGTTCTGGACATCCGATTTGAGTTCCGTTTGAAGCGTCGGAAAGCTAACGAGATGAACTTTGTTATAGAAATGGTTTCAGCAGCTGTAACATAATTAATTGTGAAAGGATGACGTTGGAAAGAGATGGAGTTACGGTTACTCTTGTTCTTATAACTAGACTTGTTTATTGGTACTGCACGGGATGTCAGTGTCAGAGTTAAACGGATTGAAGGCATAATTAGAAGGTTTGTTAAGAAGTAAATTTTAAGAATTGAATTTACCAATGGAGGAGTTTTGGATCTATCGTATAGAGTGTCGCTGCATGATGTTAGTGTTGCATTGTCGGGCAATGATTGGAAAATTCATATCCTGAGTTCCGAGTGTCGGATTAATGTTCCGTTTGAACCTACAAAGAGGAGAGATTATATTCTACTTTATGGGAGAGTTGTAAATAGAGTAGAAGTGATCCTATGAGGGGATATTCTGAATTCGGTTAAGGAAGTATGGAACTTGTTGAATAGGGATGCCTACTACCCATTGTTTGAAACAAAATTGAGTGGAACATATTGTTGATGAGATGTTCGGTAATAAAGATGGTTTGAGGGCCGATGGATTTTAGTGAGAAGTGAATTAGTAGTAAAGATGGGGTAAACTTTAGAGCTCTTGGAATCGTATTTGTGATGGCAAAGTAACGATAAGTATAAAAGAAGAATTTTAGAGGATTTCTGAGACCTATTGAATGTGAGGGAGAATTTGTTGAGATTCCGAGTGGAATGATATTTGGAAGTGAAGGATGTCATGAATTTGGATTAAAACTACGAGTTATGAATGTTGTGTTATTGAGTTGCATAGGATGTCTTCTAATATGTCGGTGCTAATGACGAATGAGTTGAATTTAATTGGACAATTTTTTTGGATTGAGATTGGTATATGAAGGCGCTACTAATAGTGTTAGATTGGGTATGCTAGAAGATGACTAGTGGTATTCTTGACGAGATTAGAGAAGGTCAGAAAGTTGATGTTGAGCTGGTCGATAAGTTGGCTTTGAATTACCAAGGTAAGGCGGTGAATTCGGAAATCGACGAGAACGGTGTAAGGAGGTTGAGTGATTGGATTTGTGTAACTAATGTTTTGAGCTTCGGAAGAAAAATCTAGAAGAAGGACACCGTAGTGAAATTATTGAACTATGACGATGTTAATGAGTTTGAGTGCAAACTCGGAAAAGGACACTATTATGTAGTAACGACGGTTTATGCTTAAATATGATTTTCAACTAATATTGACAAATTTAGGACTTGATCACCCTAAATCTCTTGTTGGTAGTAGATGGAATCATATAGAAGAGATAAGCTTGTTTTGTTACCTTAATGGTTTAAGAATGTGATGAATACTAAGCCGTGAGAATAAATACTCACTGTGTTGTATGAACTTATGAAGAGGTGAGTATGAAAGAGTGCAACATGGTGGATGATGACTTAAGACGGGTAATCAGAGTCGCGCAGCGAAAGTGTGATGTGGAGTAGTGTTATGAGTACTACTCGCGGGAAGTAAGGAATTAATATGTCGGAAGCCTACATAGAGAATATGTATTAAATTATATGTTGTATTTAGAATCCAGTAGATGTAAGGTTGTTGTGTCGAAGAATTGTAACTCTTTGGAATAATTGCCGAGATGATGAATATGTTATTACGGTTGTACGTAGTTAACGAGTATGTATTTGGAGAAATTGAAATGAAGAGTTGATGCTATATGATGTTGTAATGATTTTGTGCTGTTGTAAGATGTTATCGTAGATTCCAGATGTAGTGAGGAATTATACTCTATGAAGGGAGAGATTGATTTAATTCTTAGAAAAGAGCTAAACTCAGTTTTAGCTACTTTGTAAGCAATGGTATATTGAGGTTGGTGAATGTGATTATAACTACTTTAGTGTACTCGTTCCGATGGTTGAAATGTTTTAATAGAGGTGGTAACTCTGGAATTTGTTTTTGAGTACGATTAAGTATTACTGAGTGGTAAATTGGTACCATGAATGATGAGGAATGATTCTTGGACGAATGAGTAAAGAGAGTCGGAATCGGGTGAAACTCATAAAGCTAGTTAGTATAGATGATTGTGATGAGTAATCAGAGTATTGCAGAAAAAGCAGAATGTAAGGTGCTGGATAATCGATGGCTTGACTTAAGAGGAGACAGATAATTGGAATTCAATGGTATAGGGATATGAGTATTGAGTTTCTTGAAGGGAGCAGTTGGTGAAAAGTGTAAGTATTACCTTATCACTCAGAAGGAAAAAGTGTGTCTAAGGATGGTAAGTTCAGTAGATGGTATGCATTACTGCAGTGTTGATCAGTGTGATCATACTATAGATTGTGCAATTGTATTACTCAGTTGTTGAGCGTATTAGATGGATTGTACCTCAATGTTCTATTGTTGTTAACCTTTTGGAGATATTATGAGTGGTACACCTTGGATGGTCAAATGTGACGTAAGAACTGGGATTGGGACGTATGAAACATGTTTCCTGTTGGTTATGTCGGATGGATTTTGAGGGTTGAATGATGGTACTGTTAATTGAGAGCTGGAGAGTCAGGTGAAGGACTCTTGTACGAGATGATTACTTGAGGTATGTTTTCGAGGACGAAAACTCTTTTAGTGGGGGAGAGTTGTAACACCCGTATAATTTTAATATTAATTTAATTGGAATATTGAATTAATAATTAGAATTATCAAGGATTTTATGAAAATAAGGAAAAATAATGGTTCATGGTGTTGGGCCATGTGTGATGTTAAGGAATAAGGGGGTGTTTTATTAGTAAAGGTCTTATCCCAATTAAAGTTTATTTTATAAAATAATAAGAATTGGGAATAAGAGTGAGAACGTGAAAAAGAGTTGGAACACGAAGAACGTGAACAGAGCTTTTGGGGAACACGAAGAACCGAAGGAGAGCTGAAGAGGGAGAGACTAAAGATTAAGCACTCTTGGCTAAGGTAAGGGGGGACTCTCCTGTTATCATCTATTATTGTGTTCTTGGATAATGATGTTGATTAGGGATGTTGTTGAGTCAATTGGGTCATATGATAGATTTAGGGATTTGGGTTAGAATTGTATGATGCTTGATCCCTATGTTTGAATCCATGATATCTATGTTGTTATGATCTCAATTGATGGGTAATTGATGTATTATGAGCTGTTTTTCGTGTTGTTTGTGCATTCTAATTCCCTAGGTTCGTACTGGTATGAATTGGGTGATTTGGATTGTGTAGAATGCTGTGTTTCTGCAAGTTGGGGTTTCTGAAATCGCCGGTTCGCGCCGCGTGCACAGGGGTGGCGCCGCGAACTGGTGGGCAGAATGCCAAGAATTTGTGATACGCACAGGTCGCGCCGCGTATCTGTGTTGGCGCCGCGAAGGCGTACTTGTTTTCTCGCTTCGCGCCGCGTCCATGAGTTGGCGCCGCGAACGCGTTTGTGTGGTTCAGGTCGCGCCGCGAGCCTTAGTTGCGCCGCGTGCTGTAGCGAATGTTGTTTTTCTTGAAAAGTTAAATGATGTGTAACTTTCGAACCGTAGGTCCGTTTTTGGTGTCGTTTCGGGCACGATGAATCTTATGAGATAGCCTACGTGTTTAAATGATGAAATGGTGTGTGAATCCAATTATTTTTAAATATGATTTTTAATTCTTGGTGAGTGATGTTTTGTACATATATGTGATGAGATATGTTAAATACATGCTATGTTGAAATATTAATCATGTGATGATTTGTTTAATTGGATAGTGTATTGTTGACGTATATGATGAAATGTGACAATATAAGATGTTGTTTTGAAAACATTATGATGTGATGAATTGCTGAGGAATTACAAGATGTTGATTGATTTGTATTGGAATGATGTAGATACATGTGTGTGTTCTTATTGATGATGATGATTGATGTGAAACACATGTATGTTCTTTAATGGTGATGATGATGATGATAATGATGAGGATTGATTGTATTTGAATGATGCTAATGTATATAAACATACTTGATGATGATGATGATGTTGATGATGATGATGATGATATAAGTATGTTACATATGTTGCATTCATTCATGTGCATTGATGATACTGTATCCATAAGGGTGAGTTGGATCAGTAAAGGGCATGATTCCCATTGTGTGGAATCTGTGCTGGCAGGGCCGTATCTGGAGGATGATAGATCGGTCATGGGTTATTCCCATTTGATGAGGTTGGTACCACATGCATAGTGTCAGTTCATACATATGCATACTTTATAACATGATTGGAAGTATTCCAGTGTTATAAATATCGATGATGTGTTGATGGTGTGTTTGTTGAATTAATATTGAGTATGATTGTCTGTTTGAAGATGTGTTCTGTTAACGTTTGTGTAAATGATGTACGTTCCTGATAATCTGAATATGATGAAATTGGGTGAATGATATAACTATGATGTGTTGTTATTTAAGATGCTATAACATTTGTTAACTGTGATGAGACTCACCCTTACTGTTGACATTTTCAGATTGAGGATAGCTGTTTTCGACTTGGTGAGGATTAGCTCATAAGTCAGTGTTTTAATGTAGCGTCGGGTGTCATGCTCTGATATTGTAACACTGGGGAAACGCTAGTTTAGAGTTTATGATTATACTCTATTATGTTGTTAATGTATTAATTCTGTAGGATGTTGCATAGATGATGTTATGCTTATCCGTATGATGAATTTTCCGTTGTGTTAACATGAGATGTTTATGTATTATAATGAATTGTTCCTTAGTGAAAGCATGACAGTTGTTTTATGATAAATTGTTTTAAATTTAATTGTGGCACCCTTGTTTTCATGTTTTACTCTGAAAATTATTTTATAAAATTCCGCGGGCTTTAGAAGGGTGTTACAATGTCCGACTTGAAGGAGGAGTTGGATCTCATCACAAAACAGGAGGAAGAATTCTCTAAGGAGATTTCCCCCACGCATGCGCATATGTTAAGGATGACTGTTGATGCTGTTGTTGTTAGCCAAGCTACGGATCAAATTGAAAAAGAAATTAAGGTGCTCAAGGAGAAATCCGACACCTTGGAAAGTCGGGCAACATATCTTCAGCTCGAATTGCGTTACTTCCAGAAGTTATATGGCCATTTATAATCTTGTTGAGACCATCTGCGTATGGTTTTATTTTGATGTAATTTTTATTTTGGTACCATTTTTTGTAACTTTTGACAATTGGTTTCTGGACCAAATTTTAAATGCCATGTTTTTTTTTACTTGTTGGATTTTATATTATTTAACCAACTTTGTTTCGACCTTCCATCTACATCGTCGAAATGGTGAACTCCTAAAGAGTAGGTTTATATTCCTTTAAGTACTTTCCATTCACCCTGATAATCCGTCGATCTAGGGCTAATTCCTCTAACTCATAAGCATTATTAGTAAAGACTTGTATTACCTTAAAAGGTCCTTCCCAATTTTGTGACCATTTTCCTAAAACACTATCGTTTCTGTCCATAGGTAATACCACTTTCAAGACTAAATCGTTAATAGCGAACACCTTAGTTTTTACCTTTTTATTGTAAGCTCTAGCCACTTTGTCTTTTTGTCTTCTTAACGAATTTAGACCCAACATTCTTTCTTCATCCAAATCGACAAGCTCATTCGTCATCATACTCCAATAGCCTTCAGATGGTATTTCATATTGCCTCTATATCCTCACTAATTGGACGTAGAGTTCAACTGGTAGTACAGCATCATGTCCATATGTAAGTCGAAATGGTGTGGTGCCAATTGCTTCTTTGGAAGATGTTCTATATGCACACAGAGCTTGGCTTAGTAATTGATGCCAAGTTTTTGGTTTCTTTCCCACATGCTTTTTAATTAGGCCGGTTATTACCTTATTAGTGGCTTCGACTTGACCATTTTCTTGGGCGTAGTATGGTGTTGACGTTAATAATCTTATGCCAACTTCTTGAGCAAATTCTTGCATTTTCCGTCTGGTGAACACTGTTCTTTGGTCGGTTGTGATGGTCTGGTATTCCAAATCGACACATAATGTGATTTTGTATGAAGTCTATCACAGCTTCTTGATCGACATTTTTCAAGGATACAACTTAAACCCACTTTATAAAGTAGTCAATACCGACCAAAATGTACCTCTGTTGTTTTGACAAAGCTGGTTTTATTTCCCCAATCACATCCAAAGCCCTTCCTCTGAACGGCCAAAGTTTCACAATGGCTTGCAATTCGCTTGCAAGGACCCATGCATATGGCACTCTTGGCATCCTTTTGCAAATTCTATACAGTCTTTTAATATCGAGGGCCAATAAACCCCTGGGAGCATTAAAGTCCACTTCATTTTGTGTCCAGCTTGACGCACGCCTCAGGCCCCACTGTGTACATTAGACACGACCAAATATGCTTCGTTCTCCCCCAGACACATAAGCAGTACTCCTTCGGCTGTTTTCTTGAATAGTTTGTTTCCCATCAGAACGAAATTAAGCGCCCTGTTGAAGGATAGAAAAACACTTAGAAAGGGGGGGTTTGAATAAGTGTAGTCTAAAAACTTGAACGATAAAAACAATATGCACAGTTATTTTGATCCTGGTTCGTTGTTAACTAAACTACTCCAGTCCACCCCGAATGAGTGATTTACCTCACCTGAGGATTTAATCCACTAATCGCACAGATTACAATGGTTTTCCACTTAGCCAACGACTAAGTCTTCTAGAGTATCCTGATCACAACTTGATCACTCTAGGAACAACTACTTAGAAACACTCTAAGACTTTCTAGAGTTTCCTGATCAACACGATCACTCTAGTTCCTTACAACTTAATGTAATCAATTAAGAGTATTACAAATGCTTCTGAAAAGCTATAATCACAACAGTGAAATTTCTCTTAAGTTTAAGCTTAATCTCACTAATATATTACAACAGCAATGTAGTGAGCTTTGATGAAGATGAAGTTTCTGAGCTTTGACTTGAACAGCGTTTCAGCAAGTTAATATTCACAGAATTTCGTTCAGAGTTGTTAACCTTGCTTCTCATCAGAACTTCATACTTATAGGCGTTTGAGAAGATGACCGTTGGGAGAATAAAATGCTTTGCGTGTTCCCTACAGCATTGCAT
Source organism: Vicia villosa (assembly GCF_029867415.1). Lineage (NCBI taxonomy): Eukaryota > Viridiplantae > Streptophyta > Magnoliopsida > Fabales > Fabaceae > Vicia > Vicia villosa. The sequence continues at coordinate 997,693 of NW_026705134.1, read as the reverse complement.
TTAATGTTTCACGCTTTTGTCAACTACCTCGAGCCTTGTTCACGCTGTGTCTACTGACGTTGCCTTTAATAGCTTCCAACGTTCCTTTTGTCAGTTAGCGTAGCCTGCCACTTGTACTTTCTTCTGATCTGATGTTTGTGAATACAACGTTTGAAAATCATCAGAGTCAAACAGCTTGGTGCAAACCATCTTCTTGTCTTTTGACCTTGAAGTGCTTCTGAGCGGGATACCATGAGAACTTCAGTGCTTCTGCTTCTGATCTCAAGTTCTTCTGATGCTTCCATAGACCCATGTTTTGATTCTGCCTTGACCATCTTCTGATGTCTTGCCAGACCATGTTCTGATGTTGCATGCTGAACCTTCTGAGTCAAAGCTTCTGAGCGCTGATTTGTGCATACTCTTTATATATTTCCTGAAAAGGAAATTGCAATGTATTAGAGTACCACATTATCTCACACAAAATTCATATCCTTGTTATCATCAAAACTAAGAATATTGATCAGAACAAATCTTGTTCTAACAATCTCCCCCTTTTTGATGATGACAAAAACATATATAAATGATATGAATTTGCGATCAGAAAGAGCAGACGGCTAAAGACAATTACACAGCTATAGTATAAGCATGTGAATATGTCTCCCCCTGAGATTAATAATCTCCCCTTGAGATGGATAATATCCCCCTGAAATAGATACTCGAAGAACTTTAATAATAAAAGACTTCCCTGATTATTTCAGTAGAGACGTTCACATAAGCTTATGTCTTCAGAAAATTCATAGCTTCTGACTTCTGCTTCCATCGGACAGCTTCAGAACTTGAATTTCTTTAGATCCCTAGAACACTCTCAGCTTCTGATTTCTGCTTCCATCGGACAGCTTCAGAACTTGAATTTCTTTGATCTTCAGAACATTCACAGCTTCTGATTCCTGCTTCCATTAGGACAGCTTCAGAACTTGAATTTCTTTGATCTTCAGAACATTCACAGCTTCTGATTTCTGCTTCCATTAGGACAGCTTCAGAACTTGAGTTTCCTGGATCTTTAGAACATTCTCAGCTTCTGATTTCTGCTTCCATCGGATAACTTCAGAGCTTTGAATTTCTTCTTGTCTTCTCTTCATGCTAGATTGTATCAGAACATTGTTGAATGTACCAGAGCATCATCAGAGCATCTCTACATCCTGAAATGTTACAGAACAAAACTAAACAACAAAAGTCAGCATGAATGAGTCAGAGCATAGAATATGTTTCAGAGCATATGAACTGCTTCTGGTCATATATAATGTGTTTCATTTAAATATATCAACTTGTTAGAACACATAATATGTATCAGAGCCATATGGTATGTGTCAGAACACATAGACACAATGTTTCAGAGCATATTCTATCATCAGAATATCTGAACATTCTTCCTTCTTGCTTCTGATTCTGAAGCTTCTTAGCACTCAGCCTGCTTCAAGAATCCAAGAACTTGATTCTTTAGAGTTGCTTCGTTTCATGATCCTCATGATTTTGCTTCTGATGTTGAGCCTTTAGATAGTCTTCAATCCTGCAAAAACACTTAGAAACACAAATCTTGCAAATTCTGTTAGTGGTGTAGGGACTTTCTTCCCGGTAACTTATAAAATTAATCAGATCATTTATCACCATTTTCTCCCCCTTTTTGTCATAACATCAAAAAGAATATATAAAGGATTCAGATGTAAAACAAAAAGAAACATATGGAAGAAAAAATAATTTCATTTAATCTCAAAAAGACAGAAGTACAGAAGTACAAGAGGATAAACAGAAGAAGATGCACAAAACAGATGCAGCAAAACGACTAAGACTCAATCTAGGATGACCCTAGCTTTGATAAGATATTGGCCAGCATATCTTGAACCCCATTGTTGTGCTCATTCTGCTTCTCTATGAAAGCTCTAAACTCAGCATTGATTACGCATTGCTCATCCTGGTTCTTTTGAAGAACTTCCAAAGTCTTTGCAAGACGGGAAGGTTCAACAGAAGAAGCTTCACAGCTTCTATCCACAAGGATGGCATTGTGATCTGCAGCTTCCATTGAGAGATCATTTGCAGGGATTTCCTCAACAGGAACTGTTTCAGCAACATGATCTGCAGCTTCTGCAACTGCTTCTTCCATAGAAGCATCTTCATATTCTGCAGCCGGAATCTCAGAATCTCCATTCTCAAGAGCTTGAAGAATGGCAGCTAGATTCTTGGGGGCAGAAGGACCTTCAACTTCTGGTGGATCAACAACTTCTGGAATAACCAAGCTTCGGTCTTCCATAGAAGGGTTTTCCCTCAGAAAGTCAAAGAGAGTCTTGAAGTCTCCAAGCAGAACAGGATATTGAGGTATCCACACCACAATCTCCCTGCAAGGGTTAGCTTCCATTGCAGCAGCCAGTCTTGCTTCATCCATTTCATCCACAAACTGCTTCTCCTCAGCAGCAACACAATTTCTGAGAGGATGATAGTATATACCATTATCACCTTCCAGAAGGTAACCAGGGTAGCCAGGGGCAGCAGCCACTAATATTTTCTGTACTCCCATTGCTCCTACTTGAAAATCCTTGCGAAATCTTTTCCAAAGATTTCTTGTAGAAACATCATCCAGACTATTTAGAAAGGCATCCTTCAGAAGGTCTAGACTGCTAATCACCTCATGTCTGAATAGTTCCAAGCAGGTAAAGGGTTCAGGTTCATGCGGATTGAAGGTGAATTTGTAGTCAGGGTAGAGAAGACAGTAGGGTTTGGATTTTCTGGTAAGCAATGGATGGGATAAAGAATGTGGAGGTGCGGTGGATGAGGAAGAAGGGGTATCTGAAAGAATGATTGATGAGGATGGAATATCAGAAAGGATAGGTTTAGAAGAAGATGGAGTATTTTTGAAAGGGATGGGTGAGAAGGATTTATCAGAAGGAGTTGGGGGAAGAATACTTAGAGGTGTTGGTTTTAGAATGGGAGAGATAAAAGATGATGGAGAAGGATTTGGTAAAGTGAAGTTTACTTTTGGGTTAGAAGGAGGTGAATTGAGAGAAGGTTTAGGAACAGAAGGAGGTGGAGTAAAAACCTGCCTGGAGGTGTATTCAGAAGAAGTACTTGAAGTTCTAGATTTGCGAAGAGAGTCTCAAATCCTTTTCTTTCTGCGTTTAGAAGATCCCACTTTGTCAGGATCATAGGTGACCCTCAACTTCTTGGCTTTCTCATCCTCATCTTCTTGGGCCTTTCTTTTTAGCCTTGCCTGATGTTCCTTCTTATCCTTCTTCAGAAGATCATCTTTGGACGAAAGTACTCTGCCACGGATCCAAGCAGGATCAATATCTGATTGCTTCCTAACACAATCTTCCAGGTAAAGCTTGACAGCCTGTTGAAGTTCTTTATGAAACAAGGAGACGAATCCTTGAACAGCAACTCTTCTTGTCAGAATGTCAGGAAAGCTTGTGCACACAAAAGGTACATTCTTAATGAGTTCCATTCCGAACAAATCCACACCATTGAAGATGGCACCTTGTACTACTCCAAGAAAATGGGACGCATTGAGTTTTCTGGTGGATTCTAGCACTTTGCTTTCAATCAGAATGTCAGAAATCATTCTTCCGTAGGGAATAGACTTTCTTGAAATATGAGAGTACTTCGCCCTTTCATCTTCTCTTGACTCAAAAATAGAAGTCTTCAGATTCTCAAATAGAATATGAGAGATGTTGATCTTTTTCTTGTTGCCAATGAAGAAAAGAGTATACTTGAGATCCGGACTGATGTAGGAAGAGGAGAGAATATTCTTTCTATGGTGAAGAGAACCCAAAATAATCTCAGCCCATACTTTATAAAACAGCCTCAAGGTGCCCGTGTTATGAGAATCAATTCCAAAAGCCAGAGAGATTTTTTGTTCAACTTTAGGCCAATCAACTGTTGCAGGTTGAAGAACTGACCAACCTTCTTCATCATTCAGATTGTACAGCTTCCTGATGAGCTTTTCAGTGATAACCACTTCATGCCCTAGCACGAACGAAATGATGGCAGTTGGAGTAACCGTTGCATGTACCCAGAAATCCTGCACAAGTTCAGGATAAACTGGACCAACCAATCTATCAAGATATTTAGACCATCCTTGCTCAAAGATTCTTGCATCACACTTAAAGCCATTTGCTTTTAGGTTATTTATGTCCACAGCAGATTCACATAGAACTTCCAGTTCTTCCGTGGGTATTAAGCATGTTTTCAATGGAGCATACTCATATTTGTGTTGAAGGATCTGTGAAGAGGTGAGTCTTTCTTTTGAATTTGATGAACATGAAGATGAGTTCATGATGTTTATACTTTGAGATCAAATCAAAAACTAGGGTTTGAAAAACAAATGCAACGAAGGGGACGCACAAAGAGAGAGAGAGGGAAAAGATGGAATGAAGGTGAAGCGGGTTATTTTAAAAGATTAAAATAAAATGAAATCATTATGCATTTAATGAGAAATGACATTAGGAGAGAGAACAAGGTAAATGAAATGATTTAGAACAGTTACCTAGGTCGGCGTCTTTTCAACTGCATGCTTTGTACCAACCGTACAGACACGTGTTCATCATTAGAGAGTAGATGACAGCTGTATTTTTATGAATAGACTTTACGCCTACTGATTCTGATCACTACTTCTGATTTGATCAACTTTCTCTTCTGGAATCACTTCTTCTGAAGTGTGCTAATGTAAATCTGAATGATCTTCTGATCCATTACTTCTGAGACACACAGCTTCTGGAGATTTGCTTCTTAGCTCTGCAACTTCTGATATGACAAGCTATAACTGCAAAATTCTCAAGCTGCTTTGGTTCTTCAAGACCAAGCTTATCATCAAACCAGATATTGATTGATTCTTCTACAAGCAATGTTTCAATATTGTATATTTTGTAGTTTTTTTATAACATTCAGAATAACCAAGAACAAAACACTATTGCTTTAGAAACAAACTTAAACAAATGGTTCTAGACTAATAAACTTGCTCTACTGATTTTCTCCAGCAGATTTAAGTACCAGGACTTGGAAAACAGTCCTTCTTCCCTTCAAGTGTTGAGAACATCTTGAGTCCAGGTGACATGACATGTTGAATGTTGTCTTCTTTGCCGCCATGAGAATCTGCAATAGGAATAGTCTTTTCCTTTGGTACCCACATTTTCTTGGGTCCTTTCTTGTTAGTTCTCCTCAAGTTCTGATTGAACTTGGGTTTAGCAAAATATTTAACAAGAGGAACAACATGATATTCTTTAGGTTTGTCAACATGATATTTCTTAGGACGTGTCACATGCTTCTTGGTGTGAACAGTGTTAATCTTCTGTGCATGTGAAGTGAGCCTAATATCATGAGAGTGGCCAAATTTAAATTGGTTATACAAAGGCTTATATGATATTTTCATATCATCCACAGATTCAAGCTTGTATGGGGTTTCACCCTCACAACCAATGCCTACTCTATTGTTTCCAGACACAGCATATATCATAGAAGCAAGTTGACTTCTGCCAATACTTCTAGATAGAAACTTTCTGAAGCTTAAGTCATATTATTTCAGAATATGATTCATGCTAGGAATGGATTTTTCTGTTTCAGAACGAGATCCACTAAATTTGGATAATTTTAAAACTTTTTCCTTCTGTTCAGAATTTTCCAACTCCAGCTTCTTAGTTTCAAATTCAAATTGCTTTCTCAGCTTTTTGTATTTGATACTAAGATGAGATTTAAGTTCAAGAAGTTCTGTTAAGATGGAAACTAACTCTTCTCTAGATAGTTCAGAAAATACCTCTTCAGAATCTGATTCTGATGTAGATTCTGATTTGTCATCTTCTGTCGCCATCAGCGCAAAGTTAGCCTACTCATCTTCCGAGTCTGATTCATCTTCTAACTCATCCCATGTTGCCATAAGACCTTTCTTCTTATGAAACTTTTTCTTGGGATTTTCCTTCTGAAGTTTTGGACATTCATTCTTATAGTGTCCAGCCTCATTGCATTCATAGCACATGACCTTCTTCTTGTCAAATCTTTTGTCATCAGAAGATTTTCCACGTTCAAATTTCTTTGAACTTCTGAAGCCTCTGAACTTCCTTTTCTTGCTCTTCCAGAGTTGGTTTACCCTTCTGGAGATCATGGAGAGTTCATCTTCTTCTTCAGATTCTGATTCTTCAGGATCTTCTTCTTTAACCTGAAAAGTGTTAGTGCATTTTTTAATATTTGATTTTAATGCAATAGACTTACCTTTCTTTTGAGGCTCGTTTGCATCCAGCTCTATTTCATGGCTTCTCAAGGCACTGATGAGCTCTTCCAAAGAAACCTCATTCAGATTCTTTGCAATCTTGAATGCAGTCACCATTGGACCCCATCTTCTGGGTAAGCTTCTGATGACCTTCTTTACATGATCAGCCTTGGTGTAGCCTTTGTCCAGAACTCTTAATCCAGCAGTTAGAGTTTGAAATCTTGAAAACATCTTTTCAAGGTCTTCATCATCCTCCATCTTGAAGACTTCATATTTCTGGATTAGAGCAAGAGCTTTAGTCTCCTTGACTTGAGCATTTCCCTCATGGGACATTTTCAATGACTCATATATATCATAGGCAGTTTCCCTGTTAGATATCTACTAATACTCAGCATGAGAGATAGCATTCAGCAAAACCGTCCTACATTTTTGATGATTCTTGAAAAGCTTCTTCTGATCATCATCCATTTCTTTCCTGGTAAGCCTTATGCCACTAGCTTTAACCGGATGTTTGTAACCATCCATCAGAAGATCCCAAAGTTCACCATCTATACCAAGAAAGTAACTTTCCAGTTTGTCTTTCCAGTATTCAAAGTTTTCACCATCAAATATTGGTGGTCTAGTGTAACCATTGTTACCATTTCCATTGTACTGCTCAGTGGAGCCAGATGTAGATGTGTGTTCTTCACCAGCTGTAGCAACCTGCCTTAAATTTAACTTAGAGAGTCGCCACCTATTCTACCAAGGCGAATAGGAAACCTTACATAGTTGAGAGATCGGGGTAAGATACTATTTTCAGGTCGAGGGAAGGTGTTAGGCACCCTCAACCCTTTCCTAAAGGCTAACATTTAAAGATAAAGGTTTATGGCAAAATTATAGAGGTTTAATAGCTAAGGAAATGAACAGGGTGAAAATTGAGACTTTAGGGTGGGGGACTCGCCTTGTTGCCAAGTACCTACGTACCTCCTTAGGGAGGATCAGAGTCTACGTAGTTCGGGGAAGGTTGTACGCCACTTGAATTGAATTTGATTAGAGATGTGTTTTTTAGAGGCTTTTTGAATGGCCTATCGTAGTTTCATTGTTTTGTAGTTTTGAATGGATTTTAGAATTATTTTAGGGTTTGGGGCGTATAACCATGATTTGGCACAATTAACCGCACTGATCAATAGGTTTGATCACCATAGTTAAAAGATTTAAAATTGCATCACTACCAATTTTAATCGATTGATTCGATTATCACTAATAATGAATTAGGGTATTTTTTAATAATTTTGTAGTTTATTTTATACTGTTACCTCTCATAACCGGTAATACAATTACAAATAATAACAGATTAGTTATATAATGAGGCAAGATTAATCGTCACAATCAATAAGATGATTGCAACCATTTAATCGAATACAGTTTGATTTTTATTTTAATTTAATAGTATTTTAATTAAAATTATTGTTAACCACGGCGATCAATCGATTTAATCGGCGCGAATAACAAATTAAAAATTTTAATATACTTATCATGTATTCATTTTATTAAAAAAACAATTATAATACACTTAATATATATTAAAATAAATATTTTAATTAAAAAATAAAACAAATAATCAAAATTTATTAAGTTTTTATTAGGGATTTGATTTAGTGTGGTATTTAGGAGGCTCATATTATAGGGACTCAAGCAGGGGCGTTAGATCTGAAGTCAGTGGGATTGTATGGTCAGATTTGGAAGGTGTATGGTGAAGGTGTAAGGCTAAGGCGCACTGGATCCAGAAGTATTCCTCATTAAAAAAAATATGTTGGAGGGAGGGCTCGAACCTGCGACCCTCCACTCCCATATGCGCTTCACAACCAACTCAACCCAACAATGCATCTGTTTATTATATGCTTCCAGACAAATAAATGAAACACGTGACCCTAAATGGATTTTTATGCGCGCGAGATTCAAGTGACCCAACCAATGGATGCCAACGCATCATCTTCTTCGCAGATTTCACTAAAGACCTGTAAGTTTAGCTACGAAACTGCTACGGCTTTACTCGTAGCAAATCAGAATACGAAAATAGCGATTAGGCCATGCACTCACATAAATCTTTCGCGACCCCTGTAATCGTTTCACCTGAGCCATGCGAATTCATTCATATATTTAATTAATCCTAATTTCGCTTTTTATGAAATCCCCCAAACATGAACCCTAGAACTCAACTCGGTTAGCAATGGCGAATCGGTGTATCGTACCCAGAAATCCAATTAATCAAACATAAACACTCACAAACATCACACCAATCATAATATGCAAACAAATTAACATATAGATGCGAGAATCATGCCAATCGAACCAGAGTTAGATGCGACTTACCTGGGCTTGTTCGGAGAAATTCTGGGGGTGTTGGCGAAGTATGATGATCCAGGCACGTTCCAAATGATCCAAGGAAGCTTTTGCAATCTTCCAATTCTGTTGAAACCTCTGAATTCGCCAAAATCACTTTCAAGTTCTTGAGTGATTTTTTTTGGTTCTTGCAAGTGAGTTTGTGCACGAATTCTCCACACCTAATCCGTTGTCCTGACATGTATACTTATAGGAGAATCAAATTAGGTCAAGAAAAGAACTAAAATAGCTTTTGAATCCAATCTTCCTTTTTTGAGAAATTTGATTTTCTTACTTGAATGCTAAGCTACTATTTTGGCCAAGATTTGATTTTATTCTTCCTTGATCCAATTACCACGAAATTCTCAATATATTTTGTCATTAACATTGATTGGATTTGGCCTATACCAATATTTTAACATAATATTTGATTTTATACTTAATTAAATCATAAAATGAATTAAAAAAATATATTAAATCAATTAATATGACAAATTTCGTGCCCTTTTGTTTTGGACAAGCTAATGGCTTGTGGATCAAGTTTGTACCATAAAAACATAGGCCCATTTGCAAAATTCTTTAATTTGAACCCTCCTTTTTCACATTTTGCCTCCAAAAATCACCTGACTTTGATCAAGCATATCTCCTTCATTTTTTAAGCTATGAGGGAGTTCTAATACTTTTTAGAAACCTCAAGAGGTCCTCTACAAGCCACTTTGGAACATATTTCTCATTTGAAGCTTTTATCTTGATCATATCCTCTTTGGGAAAAAACTGCTTTTGAAGGATGCCTGGAAATGACCTGCAATCTTTTGCCTTGTATCTCTTAAATGAAGCATTTCTAGCCCCGGCTTGTGAGACACAAAGTTAATAGAGAATCCAATTTCCTTCAAAATTGGCTTTGAGTGGGGAATTTCTGATGTTCCATGTGAATGTTATGCCCAGTCAAAGTTGGGTTGACTTTCTCCTGAAGAAACCCTAATTTGAACCATTTTGTATTTGTTCATCTCTGCGTTTCTATTAATGGAATCATGATCAATTCTTGATCAAATGAGGATTATGCACCCTACACTTGATGTTTGCCCAATGATCATGCTTTGAATCATGCTTTAACCTTCCAGTTTGAATCAGTTGACTGTGAATTATCTAGATCATTTGAATGAGCCATGTCTTGAGATTTGAACTTAGCCCTTGTTATGAGAGAGGTGCGGGAGGTAAATTTTGGGGTATGATAGCTTCCCCTATTTAATTACCTTGGATTGAGCGACAAGAGGGTGTGTAGACCTCGCGTCGTTCAGATCGAAGAGTTATTAAATACTGGAAGACCCCTAAATTCGCCTTGAGCTTGAGTACGGGTGAAGAGAAACGTCTTGCTAAAGCCTGAGTCTTACATAGCGAGGACCTTTTGTTGGTTGTGTGATTAGCCTGCTATGGTCAGCAAGCTTCCGCAGTTTGTGAACCCCACTTACTATAGTTCTAGTAAGTTTCCGTAGTTTGTGAACCCCCACTTACTATAGTTCTAGTAAGTTTCCATAGTTTGTGAACCCCCACTTACTATAGTTCTAGTAAGTTTCCGTAGTTTGTGAACCCCCGCTTACTATAGTTCTAGTAAGTTTCCGTAGTTTGTGAACCCCCACTTACTATAGTTCTAGTAAGTTTTCGCAGTTTGTGGACCTCCACTTACTATAGTTCTAGTAAGTTTCCGCAGTTTGTGAACCCCCACTTACTATAGTTCTTGTAAGTTTCCGCAGTTTGTGAACCCCCATAGGATTGCTTGCTATAGTTCTAGCAAGTTCACCTGCACCACCAGGGTTATTCGCGGGTGTTCTCGCGAGATTTACCTGTACCACCAATAGGGTTATTCGCGAGTGTTATCGCAAAATTTACCTGTGTAGAATTTTGTTTTGTAAATGCGTATGCGTCATGCTTATGCACATGCCCCTGTTGTTTGTATAATGTGTATGTGTGAATGTTTACACATGTATATGTTGCATGTATGTTGATGAGTGTATGCAAAAATGTATGTATGATAACCCCGACACCTTATATCCTTATTACTCATCTCCTTATCACCCATTGCCTTTGTTTAACCTCTTTTGAATTGTTTGTGAACTCTGGCTCAGTCTGATTAATCCATTGATACTATCCTTTGTAATGGAATTTTGCTAGATTTGAGTGATCGCATCGTGGGGCGTTTGTAGCCTTCCGGAGATTTCATCGTTGCTCTTTTTGTTATCGAGGGCCCCAATAATCCTTCGACTTCGGAAGTAGATGGTTGCACGATACCCTATCCTTCGTAGTTTGCCTTCGGCTTATGTCCGGTAATCCTGCTTTTGCTAGGCATAGTACTTCTTGACCGCGTCTGAGTTGATCGGGTGCGGTAGCTCATCCCTATCCATTGTAGTGAGGACTAATGCCCCTCCTGAGAACACCGTTTTTACAATGTAAGGACCTTCGTAGTTAGGTGTCCATTTTCCACGAGCGTCTAGTCGAGGTAATAGTATCTTCTTGAGGACAATGTCACCTTCTTTGTAAGTTCGAGGTCGGACCTTCTTATCGAACGCTTTTTTCATCCTCTTCTGATAGAGTTTCCCGTGACACAAAGCTGTCAGTCGCTTTTCTTCAATGAGATTAAGCTGATCAAAACGAGTTTTTACCCATTCCGATTCTTCTAACTTTGTGTCAGCTATGACTCTTAGTGACGGGATCTCCACTTCGATTGGGAGGACAGCTTCCATACCGTAGACTAGGGAGAAGGGGGTTGCCCCTGTAGATGTACGCACCGAGGTTCTGTAACCGTGTAAGGCGAATGGGAGCATTTCGTGCCAATCCTTGTACGTTTTCACCATCTTTTGTATTATCTTTTTGATATTCTTATTCGCAGCTTCGACAGCGCCATTCATCTTAGGCCTGTATGGTGAAGAATTGTGGTGTTCAATCTTGAACTCCTCGCACAGCTCCCTCATCATGTTGTTGTTCAGATTTGACCCATTATCGGTGATAATCCTGCTGGGAACCCCATACTGACATATGATATTATGTTTGATAAACCGAGTGACTACTTGTTTCGTCACGTTGGTGTAAGAGGCAGCTTCGACCCATTTGGTGAAGTAGTCTATAGCGACTAATATGAATCGGTGCCCATTTGAAGCTTTCGGTTCTATCATCCCTATCATGTCGATTCCCCACATTGCGAATGGCCATGGTGAACTCAGAACGTTCAATGGACTTAGCGGTACATGTACTTTGTCAGCGTAAATTTGATATTTGTGACATGTCCTTGCAAATTGGAAACAGTCAGCCTCCATTGTTAACCAGTAATACCCTGCTCGCAGTATTTTTCTAGCCATTGAGTGTCCGTTTGCATGGGTCCCAAAGGTTCCTTCATGTACCTCCCTGATAATCTCCTTGGCCTCGTTTTTATCTACACACCTCAACAACACTGAATCATAATTCCTTTTGTATAGGATGCTTCCGCTTAAGAAGAACTTGGATGCAAGTCTCCTCAGTGTCTTTTTATCAATTGTTGAGGCATTCTCCGGGTATTCTTGTTTTTCCAGGTACTTTTTAATGTCGTGGTACCATGGTTTGTTGTCAGACTGCTCCTCAATTGTGAGATAATAGGCAGGTTCATCGAAGTGTCTAACCGTTATCCGTGGTTCATGGTTTGGCCAGGTCACTATGAACATAGAGGAGAGTGTTGCTAGCGCGTCGGCTATTTGATTTTCTTCCCTTGGGATATGGGTAAAAGTGATAGTATCAAATTCGGCCGTTAACTCCAGTATGAGGTCTCGATATGGGATTAGTTTTGCATCTTGAGTGTCCCATTCTTTGTTGACTTGGTGGATTACCAATGCTGAGTCTCCGTACACATCTAGGAGTTTGATCCTTAGATCGATCGCAGCTTCTAATCCCAATATGCATGCTTCATATTCTGCAATATTGTTGGTGCAGTCAAAACACAGCCTTGCAGTGAAGGGTAAGTGTCGGTCATCGGGAGATGGCAATACTGCCCCTATACCATGTCCTAGTACATTTGAGGCACCGTCGAACATGAGTTTCCATACCAAGCCTGGTTCAGGTCCTTCGTCGGGTCCCGGTATTTCGTAGTCTCTTACTAGCATGATGTCTTCGTCAGGGAAGTCGAACTTCATAGACGGGTATTCTTCGAGGGGTTGGTGAGCAAGATGTTCTGCCAGTACACTCCCTTTTATTGCCTTTTGAGTTACATATTGAATGTCGTATTCTGACAATAGCATTTGCCATCTGGCGATCCTTCCAGTAAGAGCCTGTTTTTCGAACACGTATTTTAGAGGATCCATTCTCGATATTAGCCATGTGGAATGGTTCAGCATATATTGCCTTAGACGTTTGGAGGCCCATGTTAGGGCGCAACATGTCTTTTCCAATGGTGAATACCAAGATTCGCAATCCGTGAATTTCTTACTGAGATAGTAAATAGCGTGTTCTTTCCTGCCTGTTTCGTCTTGTTGCCCCAGTACACACCCCATAGACCTTTAGAGTACTGTGAGGTACATGATTAGTGGCCTTCCGGGTACAGGAGGTAAGAGTATAGGTGGTTCTTGCAAGTAGTTCTTTATGGTTTCGAAGGCTACTTGACAATCATCATTCCACTTGATAGGTTGATCCTTCCTGAGTAGTTTGAATATAGGCTCGCATGTAGCTGTTAGGTGTGAAATGAACCTCGAGATGTAATTCAATCGACCCAGGAAACCTCGTACCAATTTTTCTGTTTTTGGAACGGGCATCGCTTGTATGGCTTTTACTTTATCAGGATCAACCTCTATACCTCGTTGGCTTACAATGAATCCCAACAGCTTTCCCGATCTTACACCAAATGTACACTTATTCAAGTTCAACCTCAGCTTGTACTTCTTTAGGCGTTCAAACAGCTTATGTAGATTTGTAATATGCTCTTCTTCTGTGCCGGATTTGGCGATCATATCATCTACATATACTTCGACCTCTTTGTGGATCATATCATGGAATAATGTGACCATGGCCCTTTGATATGTTTCCCACTGCATTTCTCAACCCGAATGGCATTACTTTGTAGCAAAAAGTGCCCCAAGATGTCATGAAGGTAGTCTTTTCCATATCCTCGGGAGCCATCTTGATCTGATTATACCCGGAGAAACCATCCATAAAAGAGAACACTGAAGCTTGCGCTGTGTTATCCACCAGGATATCTATATGTGGTAGTGGGAAATCGTCCTTTGGACTTGTTTTATTTAGATCCCTGTAATCTACACACATGCGTACTTTCCCTTCCTTCTTAGGAACTGGCACTATGTTTGCAATCCATGGTGGGTAGTCAACCACAGCGAGAAACCAGGCGTCGAACTGTTTGAGTACTTCTTCCCTGATTTTGCTATCCATGTCTGGTCGAACTCTTCTGTGCTTTTGTATGACGGGTGCACATCCCTATTTGAGCGGTAACCTATGTACCACAATATCGGTGTCCAACCCTGGCATGTCACGGTATGACCAAGCGAATATTTCTGCGTACTCGCGGAGGAGTTTGATTAGCCTTGTTTTTATACCCTCGTCTAATGTTGCCCCAATCTTAATGTTCTTGGGTTCCTCATCTGTTCCCAAGTTGATGATTTCAATGGCTTCTTGTGGGGGGAGCATGCTCTTGGATTCCTTATCCACTAACCTCGACAACTCTTCCGGAAGTTCATCGTCTTCCGCATCCCCTTCTTCGGCCTGATTAGCGAGAGCCTCGAGTTTGTATAGAGCCTCAGCAGTATTATTATCGGTGGTGTCAGAAGGTGATCTGCACACGTTTTATGTTTTGTTTTCTTTTAGTATGCAGATGTGAATGTGCTTTGTTTGTGCAAGAAATTTATTTGTCATTTTCAAAAATGGAAAAGAAATAAATGCGAGAAGAGATAATGTTTTCAATACCAAAATGCAAAGACAATTTTATTAATAAACTTCAAACTTGAAAGTAAATGGGGCCCTTACAAACTAACTCTATGCTTCGGGAGAGGCATGAGCATTATTGTTTTTCTTTATTTGAAAAGGGAAATAAAACACACAAAAGCAAATTACTTTGAAATGAAAACTATCTCCGGTATCTCCATGCTTGCCCAATTCTGAAGTTGTTCCCCTGGCCTTATTTCTCGAATGAAGTTGGACGTCCCTTCTCGAGAATCCTTGTTGGACACCATAGCTACATGTTCATACCCACCGGTCACAAAAGTTTGCATTATTGGGGGAAATTGTCGTTCCTCCTTTTTAATGTTTTTGCACTTGGTAGGTTGGTACCCTAAACCCAGGCGATCTTTCTTCTCCAAAACCTCTGGCAGCTTGCCCCAGTCTTTAGTATCCGCGCCTTGTAGATCCTTCCATGATGTCACCGCCCTTCTTATCTTCTCTACTGGTAGTGTGATAGCAGTTGCGATTTCTAGTGCTTGAAATGCAGTACCCAGTGCTTCGTCTCCAGCCTCAATATATCTGTAAGAATTCAAGTTGCTGACGAATATATCTTCTTCTCCATTGATGGTTACTATAGAGTTTCTATTCACAAATTTTAATTTCTAATGGAGGGTAGAGGTAACTGCCCCAGTTGCGTGGATCCAGGGACGTCCTAGTAGACAGGTGTAAGCTGGTTCGATTTCCATCACTTGGAAATTGATGCAGAAGGTGTGAGGACCAATCACAACCGACAAATCCACTTCTCCCAATACTGGGCTCTATGACCCATCAAATGCTTTTACCACCAGACGACTTGGTCTAACTACCAGTCCTTCTAAGGCTATCTTGTCAAGTGTCGCTTTTGGCATCACATTTAAAGATGATCCTGTGTCAATCAAAACTCTAGCCAGATGAGTCTTCCCACATTGCATGGAGATATGCAAGGCTTTGTTGTGTGACCTTCCTTGTAGGGGCAGCTCATTGTCACTGAAGCCCAGGCATGCCCCAGCAGTTAGATTCGCTACCATTCCGTCAAACTGGTTGACCGTAATGTCCTTAGTAACATGGGCAGCGTTTAGGATCTTCATCAGAGCATCTCGATGTTTCTCAGAGTGTATCAATAGTGATAAGAGCGATATCTTAGATGGTGTCTGTTGCAACTGATCCACCATTCTATAATCACTCTTCTTAATCAGAGCGAGAAACTCTTCGGCGTCCTTGTTAGAAGCCTCTTTATCCTTAGGTTCAATTCCATCACTTGGTCTTACAACCGCTTGTTCTCCAGATTGTGTCAAGTTTTCACTAGACGTTGGTTGTGCTTGCGCAGTTTTGAATATGCGCCCACTACGGGTCATGCCCCCAGGTCCAACGATGCTTGATACTGCAGTATTAGTATCGGCCTCATATTCCCATGGTACTGCTTTCATGTTATCCAGAGGGTATGGTCCTCTGATTGGGATGATCTTGGTGCGCTCTTGAGTAGGTATCATCACTGGTGACCTTGAGCACGAGATGATTAATGGCTTTCTTGCCCCTTGTGCGGGTATTATTAAAGGTTCGTTTCTCTCCACCATTGCCACATACTCCTCTTCAGGATGTTCCTCCAGCCGGATCAATCCTTGATCCGTGAGTCTCTACAAAGTGTCTTTGAAAGCCTCGTTGTGTTCTAGGACGAACCTCTTTATAAGAAGATACCTCTTAAGTGCATCTATGGGGGAGTTCCGTTGTTGAACCAACTCTTGCTCATTGACAACTTCTATTGCATTGACTGCGCCATCATGGTGTGGCATCGGATTTGTTTTCACATTGGGTTTGTCAAAGGCGGTTGCCCCTGACTCAATCAGATCTTGAACTATGTGTCTAAAAGCCCAACATTTCTCCAAGGTATGTCCAGGAGAATTGGCGTGAAATTCACACCTTTCATTCGGTTTGTAGTTGGGTATGACCTTGCCTGGAGGAGGAGGTGGCAGTGGCCTAAATTCTACCAAGGATTCATTTATTAAATATTTCAGAATCTCTTTCTTGGAAGTAGGTAGCGGATCGAATCTCCTTGGTCCTCCCGGGAACCGGTTTTGTTGTGGCGGGTATGACATGGGAGGTCTAGTTTCCTGATGTCCTACAGCATTAGCATCTCCTTCCTTCTTCTTTGTGAAGTTGGGGGTAGGCCTCTTTGCCTGATAGGATCCAGATGATGCCCCTTGTATCTTCCCATTCTTGATTCCGTTCTCAATCCTTTCACCGATGACTACCAAGTCTGAAAATCCTGATGACACGCTTCCAACCATCTTATCGTAATATGGCCCTTGCAGTGTAGCCATAAACATATCCACCAGCTCTGTTTCCAACAGGGGTGGTTGAACTCGGGAAGCCATTTCCCTCCACCTCTGTGCATACTCTTTGAATGATTCCTCTTTCTTTTGTGACAAATTTTGGAGTTGCATCCGATTGGGCGCCATGTCCAAATTGTACTTATATTGCTTCAGGAATGTGTTAGCAAGGTCGGTCCAGCTTCGGATATGAGACTTTTATAACTGCATGTACCAGTCGATCGATTCTCCACTCAAACTATCTTGGAAGAAATGGATCATCAGTTTTTGATCATGAGCATAAGCGGCCATTTTTCGCACATACATGCGCAAGTGATTCCTCGGGCAGGTGAGTCCCTTATATTTCTCAAATTTCGGAACTTTGAATTTGTGTGGAATTTTTAGATCTGGGACTAAGCTCATCTCAAAAGTATCCACGTCAAAAGCATCATACCCTTCTACAACCTTCAGTCTCTCTTCCAGTGCCTTGATTTGTCCACTATCCTTAGAATCCTCTCCGGAATTAGTAGAGTTCAGCTTTGGTTGGGGAACTTGGTTTGTGTCATTGGTGTCCCCATATTGCAGGTCCAGATAGTCCTCATCCCTAAGAGAATTATTGACAGGAATGTGAACTGTGCGGGATGTCCCTTCCTTCTGAACGGCAGGAATAAACCCTTCTCGGGAGGCTTCTCCCTCTTCATGAGTTGTAATAACCCTTTTTGAGGAGTGAGCATTTGCCTTATGAGGGTCATGACCCTTAACATATCCTAGCAATGGGTTTTTATCATTCGGCATTTCTTCATACTGCTCCTGAACTTCCTTAGCTTTGTCTTGTTTATCCTTAAGATCTTTCATGAAGCTTAGCATTTGGGTCATTCCTCCCTTGAGGTCTTCAACAGTGCCCTTTAGTTGAGTCATTTCTTCATGAAGGGCGGCTTGATTCTGCTCTAGTTGTTCCATCGCTTTCTTCTTCTGAGCTCTGGTCTTGATTTGTGGTTGAGTTGCAATGGTGTAACTGGATATGAAGATAGTTTTTTTTTTGCTTTAATGTTTTGAAAAAATAAATATGATGTGCATGCTATGAATGATATGGTTATGCAATGTTTATGTCTTATCCACACTATTATAGTACACATATATATTTATATATTATTTTTATTCCCCTCTTTTTTTTTTATATATATACATGTACATTTTTTCCTTCTTTTTTTTTTGCACATATGTATTATGTATATATTTTTTTTTTGCATATGTATTTACTTTTTTTCTCCTTTTTTTTTGTACATGTATATACGCATATGTTTTATATTTTTTTTAGAGAGGTAAACAAGGTTGGTGAATATTTATAGAAACGATGAGTAACAAAAAAGGAAACACACTTTATTGAAAGAAAATACTAAAAAACTCCATTGTTGGTTAACAAAGATAGAAATTGAAATAACAAATTGAAAATACTTGGAATGCAAAAAAAAAAAAAAAGGAAAAAGCCTAAAGCTAAGAACGCCTTTGGATGTCTTCTTTGAACTTGTCCACCATATTTCTACAAAGCTCCATAAACTCCTTAACTTCCTTAGGAAGGATAACAAGAGATGACTCCGCCTTTGCCAAACTCCTTGGGATGTCTAGGATTAGATCGTTGCACAAGTAAACCAGCTTGTCATAATTATCACGGCATTTCTCGTAGTCTTCAAGCATCTTAGGAACCATGCTTACGTGCTCATAAGCGGTAGAAACAATGGTGTATTGTCTCCTCCAATAATCCCTTTCATCCCTTGCAGCATCACATAACTCCTTTTGCCTTAGTAGTAATTGCCTCATCAAAGTTAAAGCTTGAAGTGCTCCAAGGCGTTCATCGGTGCGTAGTACAAGTGCTTCTTCCGCGGCCACTCTTCTTGTGTTTTCTTCTTGTCCAGCATTGCGAGCCTCTTGAAGATCAAACTTTAAATCCCTTATTTCTATTTCTTGGTCCTTAGTTCTATCCGTTAATTCAAAGACCGCAGCTTCTAGATTTTTCTCGGATTCCGCTTTGTCCTGGGATGCCTTTTCATAACGCCTCCTCCATTTTGCAATCTCTACATCTGCTTGTGCCAACCTTTCATTATGTGATTCTAGATTAAAATTAGCACTTAGAACTCCCTCGGTTGCACGCTTTCTTTTACTCTTTTGCCTATCATTTTCTTCTTTCATCACTTGGAGTTCTTGATTTTTCTCTTTCAGGTCAAAGCGTAGTTGGCTCCTTTCATTAGTAAGTTGATGCAAATCAAGTTCTAATTTCTCTTTCTCCTTTCGGGATGCCTCTAGGGCAGCCCTGATCCCTTCTATCTCTTCGATGGATAAAGGAACAGGATTGGGAGAATCAGGCTTGTATGCAGGATCTACAACAAAAGGAAGCAAAACTTTCTTAACTCTTTCTTGAACCCATGCGGTGTAAGGTGCTTTTGCAACCACATTCTTCGGCCCAAAATCTCTCCTTTGAACATTATCCCAAGCTTGATTTATCTTCTTCCATGTTCTTGGCTCACCTTTTCCGTTGTCATGCAAAATTAATTCTTTTATACGTTGCTCGGAAGGTTCTTTATCCATGGAATGACCCAATTGGCGTAGTGCTAAAGTAGGATTATAATTGATACAACCAAGAGTTCCTATTAATGGCACATTGTTGAATTCTCCGCATTTGTAAATAATCTTTTCTGAATTCAATTTTCTTGCATACCATAGCACCGAATCCGCTTTAAGAGCCCTTAATTTTTGAGACCAATCGTTCCTAGTTAATTCTTTGATAAAGCAACTAGCTTTGTAGAGATGGGAAGTCAACCAAGAATAGAGCAAATGAACGCAACAAACTAGCACTCCTCTCTTTTTTTCATACCTCATATGAATAGAATAGTAAATGTTAGCGAGGATAGTTGGAGTTGGATCTTTGTCAAAAAGCCTAAAAGAAGTGAAAGCGTGAATAGCGGTAGGATCAATATAGTCAATATTCTTTGGCAATAAAACAACGCCGAAAACCAAGAGAGCTAACACATGTCCACAAATGTCCCATTGTATCCTTTGAGAAAACATTAACGCTTTATTCTCTAAATAAGACCTTTTGATCCCATGCACCTCTCCCTCAGTTTTATAATTAGCTTTTAATTCCGCAGCGGATATTCCCAAAGCCTTTTCTAGATCTGAAAAGTCAACTTCCTTACCCACACCAGTATAGAATTCCTTTTTTATCCTTGAGAAACCCAACATAGCATCCATTTCTTCTAAGGTAGGAGCTAACTGAAAATCCTGGAAAGTAAAACATCTCAAAGGCGGATCATAGAATTGTACCAAAGCGGTGATAGCTTCCTCTTGTACTTTTACCCTTAGCAAATCCAATATATTTCCATAGCGGATCTCAAACCTATCCAAAGCACCTGATGGCAATTTCTCTTTGATGATCTTCAATTTCTTGATGTCTGGAGTAGAAACAGTAAAGTGAACGATTGTCTTCTTCGTACTCATCCTTCCTACACATTCACCAACAAAATGCATTTTACCAAATATATATACATATATGTGTATTATTTTTTTTGTGTATAAGACATGATGAGAATGCAAATGATTAGATGATGCATGCAAACACATAACAACAAAAAAAATTATACAAACATAAAAAGAACACAATCAAACAATTATCATGATATTTCAGAAGAACCCGGGTTCATAGGTTTGACGTAGGGGGCTCTTGGGAGCCAACCTTTATATGGGGGTTCTAAAAGGTCTCATGGGGTCGTTCGTAGCCTCCGAGACTTTTTCGTCTCTTCGGATTTTGGAACAACTCATTTTATCCATGAGGTTCGAATTTTTGGGGTAGGTTCCCGGAGAGATCAGCTAAGTATCCAGTCCAGCCCTCCACAAAGTCAAGCTTTGTTTCGGACCTTTCCAAATACCTAACCCACTCCGAGTGGAGTTATCAGCGAGATTCGTAAGGCGATTCATGTCCCCTTTTGGTCTCAAAGTCAACTCCCACACTTAAGGTTTAACCGACATAAAAATAGAGCAAATATATAATAATAAAAGCAGATATTTTCAGGCAGGTAAATAAACATAAAACAGATAAATAATTATAATATTTATTAAAAGATAAACCTCCCCCAAACCCTAAATGTGGCAAGTTTGCCAACCCTAAAGTGCGCCACAAACCCCAAACCACAAACCATAAGCCATAAACCTAAACCCACTCAAGCCTTAAAGAGCATAATAATTCACCGTTAAGTGTTATCCCCAGCAGAGTCGCCAGCTGTAGCAACCTGCCTTAAATTTAACTTAGAGAGTCACCACCTATTCTACGAAGGCGAATAGGAAACCTTACATAGTTGAGAGATCGGGGTAAGATACTATTTTTAGGTCGAGGGAAGGTGTTAGGCACCCTCAACCCTTTCCTAAAGGCTAACATTTAAAGATAAAGGTTTATGGCAAAATTATAGAGGTTTAATAGCTAAGGAAATGAACAGGGTGAAAATTGAGATTTTAGGGTGGGGGACTCGCCTTGTTGCC
Source organism: Vicia villosa (assembly GCF_029867415.1). Taxonomy (NCBI): domain Eukaryota; kingdom Viridiplantae; phylum Streptophyta; class Magnoliopsida; order Fabales; family Fabaceae; genus Vicia; species Vicia villosa. The sequence continues at coordinate 976,330 of NW_026705134.1, read as the reverse complement.
AAGTGCCTACGTACCTCCTTAGGGAGGATCCGAGTCTACGTATTTCGGGGAAGGTTGTACGCCACTTGAATTGAATTTGATTAGAGATGTGTTTTTTAGAGGCTTTTTGAATGGCCTATCGTAGTTTCATTGTTTTGTAGTTTTGAATGGATTTTAGAATTATTTTAGGGTTTGGGGTGTACAACCCTGATTTGGCACAATTAACCGCAATGATCAATAGGTTTGATCACCATAGTTAAAAGATTTAAAATTGCATCACTACCAATTTTAATCGATTGATTCGATTATCACTAATAATGAATTAGGGTATTTTTTAATAATTTTGTAGTTTATTTTATACTGTTACCTCTCATAACCGGTTAATACGATTACAAATAATAACAGATTAGTTATATAATGAGGCAAGATTAATAATCACAATCAATAAGATGATTGCAACCATTTAATCGAATACAGTTTGATTTTTATTTTAATTTAATAGTATTTTAATTAAAATTATTGTTAACCACGGCGATCAATCGATTTAATCGGCGCGAATAACAAATTAAAAATTTTAATATACTTATCATGTATTCATTTTATTAAAAAAACAATTATAATACACTTAATATATATTAAAATAAATATTTTAATTAAAAAATAAAACAAATAATCAAAATTTATTAAGTTTTTATTAGGGATTTGATTTAGTGTGGTATTTAGGAGGCTCATATTATAGGGACTCAAGCAGGGGCGTTAGATCTGAAGTCAGTGTGTCATACCCCAAAATTTGCCCTATATATTTTTACATCCAATTATTCTAAATAAATCATATCACTAACTCTTTTTTAATTTACTATTTAAATTTATTCTAAAAAGGGGGTGTCTATTAAACTAGTGGGTTTAAACATTTAAATTGTTAAGTCCATTCTTGAAAAAACTATGTATTTCAAGGGTGTGGTGTATTTCTTCTATATATAAAAAAAAAAAAAAAAAAAAGAGTGCTTGGACAATTGATTTTTTTAATTATTATATTTAACCAAATTTTATTAATTATTCATGTTATTTGTTATTTGTTAAAATTAACTTATTAGATATCTATATTAATTAAAACTTATATTTTAATAATTATATATACTAGTATTAGTTTCGTGATATTGTTAGTTATTTACATATTAGTTATTAGTATAATATAATTTGTTAATTATTATTAGTTATTATTATTATTAATTAATAGTAGTATTAGTGACTAATTTTGTTAAGTTAATATTCTTAGCATTATTATTTAGTTATATCCTAATTTAATTATTGGATTTAAAAAAAAGAAATTGACTTAGTCAAACTAGGGTTAAAAAAATTTCTGTTCATCTCCTGCAAGCAGCAGCGGCCGCCACCCTTCATCCCCTTCCCCTTCAATTCCTAATTCCAACCCTAATTCATTTTCAAACCCAGAATCATGAACTGAATCAAGCCATAACCGAAAAAGGAAAATAGATATTCAATTAAACGGATAGTTATCATACAAAATTCGTTCCGGATTTGTTCTGTTTCTAAACTTAAAGGCTAAAATCAAATCAAGATCAAAACTTAATCAAATCATAAATTGCAAATCCGAAAGTTTCATGATACAAATCAAATCTCCAATTAATTCGAATCAAAACTCTTAAAATCAAATTTCCTAATTTATCTAATCCTAATGGCTATAAATCGAGACCGAAAAATAATCAGTGGGTGGAATTAAAAAGGGAGAGACGGAGAAAAATGGGAAACCGAAAAAAGCTTGAACCAAAGGATTTCTGAATCTCTGGCGAGAAGCAGCTCCACCCAGCACTCGTCTACATAGCCGTGCTTTGTTGTAATTGATTTTAAGACCGCCGCGTAATTCTCCGATTTAGGTAACCTTCGTTCTTCTTTCTCTCTAATAATTGTTGTTACCCAAAATCTGATACTTGTTGCTGTGTTTGTTTTCTTTAACATGTATGTTAATTAGTGTTGTTGTTTTGATTTTGAGGAAGAATATGAGTTTTGGTTTGAAAAAAAAAAGGGAAAGATTCTGAGAAGATGAATTTAGGAACAGAGAAAGAGAGAGGCTTTTGTCTTGATCGTGAAAATTGGAAAGAGAAAAAGGGGTTGATTTAATATTTGTGAATTGTTTCTTTACTAATATGTGGTGTATGTTATATTTTTTTTATAATTATTTTTATATTGATATGTCGCTTGTCATCATACCATTGGCCATATTATTTGTTCCATGTATTTTCTTTACTAAAATCTGGAACGGGAATGTAAAAGTGGGGCGCTACCCTGTATGCCATTTAATTATTATAAAAAAATAAATAATAATAATAATATAAAATACTAAGAATATACCTCTAATTTTAGATAAAGAAATTAATTTGTTTAAATTTAATTCCTTGATTTACTATTGACATTTATTTAATTAATAAATTATTAAAAGACCCTTTTAGGCGTATTAATATGTATACCTTATATTCTCTATAGATCACTACCGTTCGCTTTATTTCAGAGTTATGCCCCAGATTTCTATTCTGAGGGCTAATAAGTCTGAATCAGACGAATCTAATCTTGTATCCTCATTGTAAATCATGCGCCTCTCCGTACCTTACTCAAACTGATCTCAATTCTGTTTGGGTTTAATCCAATCCTAGTTACCCTCTCTGGTCCGGTCCTTAAGCATACTCATAATGGGTTTGACCTTTACTAATATACCACCCCGTATTTAATCTACACACCCTTTTTATTTATAATTAGTTGTAACTAATTATTTTATCTAAATTGCTTAAATAAGCATAAAATTAATTTAAGACGAATTAGTTTAGAATATTGATTTATAACCACTAAGTTTTGACTTGATTCAATTATCTAAAACTCACTTCTAATTCCACTTTAATGAATAAATTAATGAATAAATGACGAGATGAATATTTATTTCATCCCGTCTTCGAATTGGTCGACTCTCTATGTCGCACCGATCAAATACCCAAAACACAATTAAAAATCAAAATACAATTATTCTAATTAAACTAAAACATTATTTAATCTTTCTAAATACAAAAATACAAAAAATAGGGATTATATGCCATATTAAATTCATTGTTAACTACGAACCTGCGAACTACGAACTGCGTAAATTTCTAAAACACTTTCACACATACAAATAAATGCATATAATCCCATAAAAAACATCAACAAACTCTACGAACTACGTTGACTCTGATCCTCCATTAAGGAGGTACGTAGGCATCTGGACAACCAGAACGAGTCCCCTTTTCCTAAAATATAATTCGTCTGTAGGTTTAAGATTTTATTCTTTACCCTACTATATAATATAATTTTTAACCACAAACTATTTACCATAAACCTTACCCAAGAGACTCTATAAACCTTAAGGAAGGATTTAGGGTGCCTAACACCTTCCCTAAATCCTAATTTCTCAACTTACCTAGAAAACTCTTAATTAGGTTTTATCCCATATTTTCCCTTATCCTTAGGATAGAATAAATATAGGTGGCGACTCTGTAGTTTAAGTTTTATAACTTAAAATTTAAAGCCGGTCGTAACAGCTGGCGACTCTGCTGGGGACCCTTAGAGCAGAGAAGCACTTAAGTTTTGGGGCATGTCTCTTTGATTTAGGTTTTGGGTTTATGGTTTATATTTATTTATTAATTTATTTTTTATATATTATCCTTTACTTTATTTGTTTTTTTAAATAATGTTAAATATTATTATTTGAAATATTTGTTTTCCTTATTTTTGCTGGGATATATATATAAAAATGTTGTTAAAACCTTAAGTGTGGGAATTGTCACTAAGTAAGAGGAGACTTGCATCGCCTACGAGCTTTAGTGACAATTCCACTCAGAGTGGGCTGAATTCCGAGAAATATCTTAGACGAGGCTAGACCTTGTCAAGGGTAGGATGCGGAATTTGGCTGATCTCTCTGGGAACCTACCCCTAAAATTCAAACCTCATGAACAAAAGAGTCCTTCTAAAAATCCAAAGAAACAAAAAGTTTTGGAGGATATGAAGGGCCCCATGAGACCCTTAGAAATTAACCACCCTGGGGAAAGGGTAGAAAATTCGTAGGACGAACTTATGAACATACATACTATGGTAACTATATCATCTCATCCTTCATGGGAAGCCTTCTCGAGAAGGGAATTGTTTTGTAATCCTAAGTCTACGTAGGATCACCTCCTATGATTATCATCCCTTAGAATCTTAAGGTTATACTTCGTTTAACCTGGATCCCTCGCCTGTAGGGATGCCCTTTTAATCTGACATTGTCTATAAGACCTCTCAGATTTTGGTTTAATGTGCAATATGTGGCCTCATGATGGCCATGTGATAAGGAGACTCTGGATGGATCCCCGAGCGCTCGCATACCGTATATCCTTATTCAGTATGCAATCCTAGTCGTCCGTTCATTTGACTTTGAATCTACGCCTTTAGATATCTATTATAAGGGCCATTAGATCTGAAGCAAACGGTCCATAGGATCTGTGGACATCAATATTCAATCCTAGCCATCCGTTTATTAGACTTTGAATTTATGCCCTCTGATATCTATTCCGAGCTCCATTAAATCTGAAGAGAACGGTCCATGGGATCTGGTGACTATCTTGAACGGTCATCACATATTCTTTCCCACATATTCCCTAGCCTGTAGGGATCTCCTTTGTATGAGTCTCAATCCCTAGCCTTTAGAGATTCCCTTTCTTCCATCATTGTCCTTAGATAGGCTGTGTTCTTCATATGGAACCTGCCCATAAAGGAACGTCCTCCTTGTGCACGTCGCGTGGCCTCCTGACGGCCATAGGATTGGGTGACTGTTGAACGGTTATCGTGTGCTCTCTTATACGTATTCCCTATCATGTAGGGATTACCTTCTTTGTGTCATAGTCCCTAGCCTATAGGGATTTCCATTTATCTATCATAAACCCTAAAACCTATGCACGAAATTGCATTGCATCCATGACATGACTTTGCATTTCTGTAAAACCTTTTAAGCATATATTAAATTCATGCATCTGCATTCATCATGATCATCAAACTTACCATACCTTTGTCTGTCCCAAGGTGATTCCCCGATACTCGTAACGAACTCGAGGCAATTCACGAACGAAGCACAACATTAGATATGGAAAAGAGAGGGGTTCAACAGTCCACAGCTAAATACGTCATTATACCACAAGTTAACGATCCTGTTCAACCTCAACCTCTACGGATCCTAATAGAGAACGATGATATACAAGAACACGCCGCTATCCGAGATGGGTATACCTCACCTCATGATTCTTTTGAGTATCATCAATTTGCATTCCCTGTGTCAAACCCGATCATGAATACTAAAGAGCCGCAAAATAATGAATCCACTAAAAGATATCGCATTATAGAAGAAAGGCTCAAGGCCATAGAAGGATATGATACCCATAACCTTGATGTTTCGACTTTATGTTTGGTCCCGGATGTGGAATTTCCCCCAAAGTTCAGAATGCCTGATTTTGAAAAGTACAAGGGAGTAAGCTGCCCAAAAATTCATTTGACGATGTATATTCGAAAAATGACCGCGTACTCACGCAATGACAAGTTGCTCATCCACTGTTTTCAAGACAGTCTCAGTGGAACATCACTTGAATGGTATACACAATTGGAGAGAAATCATGTTCACACGTGGAATGACCTAGCTTTGGAATTTGTGAAGCATTATAAATACAACATTGCTACGGCCCCAAGCCGTACTCAGTTGCAAAACCTCACTCAGCAAAGCAACGAATCATTCAAAGAATACGCCCGAAGATGGAGAGAACTGGCTGCTCGAGTACAACCACCATTGTTGGATAAAGAGCTGGTAGGCGTTTTTTTAAGCACCTTGCAAGGTCAATACTATGAAAAAATGATGTGCAATGTATCATCAAACTTCACCGACTTAGTAATAGTTGGAGAACGCATCGAGAGCGGCATCAAAAGTGGGAAAATCCAAAGTACCTCGAGTAGCCAGGATGAATCCATTAGCAATTTTCAAAGGGAAGGAGAAAATGAAATGGATGCAATATGGGAAACTCACCGAGCTCCACAAGCTCCATCTCCTATGCCTTATTATCAACATCCGTATGCAGCAGTTGTTCAAGGCCAACAGCCACCCGCCGGTCTTCAACACCGACAGTCGCGGCATGGACCACAAAACCGGAAAGTTAAGATTCCATCTCAGCATCAACATCAGAATCGGCAGGTTCGGAATCCAAACCACCAACATCAACATCAAAACCAACGGAGGTATCCAAATCACCAAGAAGAAGAAATTCGTCAGTTTGACCCAATTCCTATGACATACAGTCAATTATGGTCTTATTTGGTCCGAAATTCATCAATGACCCCTAGACAAACTAGAACTATGAAGTCTTCATTTCCTCCTTGGTACAACCAGAATGTTCAATGTGAGTTTCATGATGGAGTTGTGGGGCACTCGATTGAAGAATGCAACTCCTTCAAAGAAGTGGTACAAGAGCTGATTGACAACAAACAATTGACTTTTGGGGAAGATGGCCAGTGCATAGTGGGACAACCCCCATAAAAGCAGAGACCTTGGGTGGCCTCTCAAGAAATCGGTGGATCACTAAAGCAGCTCGACCTTAGGATAATTAGGCTTTATCATTTGTAATTTCTTTCCTGCTAAAGTGTGGTTTACTTTTAAACTTGTACTCTTTTGATCAATAATTTTAATAGAATGAGCATGCATGTTTTTGAAGTAAATCCACTCGTATTCACTCTTTCTTATACAAAAAAAAAAATATGAAAAAAAAGGTCAATCCATTTGGTTCTTTTTTTATTTTTCACATTTAACAAACTTGGAGGAAGAATGACGTAAATAAAATAATTGAGTTTTGCTGAAGTATGCTTTTTAATAGTAAGACTTAGTTGACGATGTAAGGCATTGTTTCACTTCCTAAACAGTGGAGAAATAAGGAGTTAATCCGTAGTCAACCCCCTCGAGCCAGAAGTTGGAGTTCTTTCTATTTAAAAAAAAAAACCTTAATCTTAACCTGGGGCAGGGTAGATTTCAATTAGTTCAAGGGTGCATTCTATTCTCAAGAAAATCAGTCAATCAAAGCCGGAGGTTCAAGCATATCCTTTTCTTCGCAACAAAGATGGAGGAAGCAATGGAGATAACATGCACAACGTCTTCTTCAGCACATCATCCAAAATCGAGGAATTAACAAAGATGAAGCTCGAAAAATTCAACACGGCAGTCACAAAAATTCAAAATCAAGAGCAAAAATTCACAAGCAAAATTTCAAAAAAAAAAAAAAGCCCGCTAAGTAAAAAAAAATTGAAAAATGACTTAGGCAAAAGTTAGGGCATTTTGATGGGCCGAAATTCAAAAGAATTGGCCCATGCAAAATTTATGGATTGAAATAAAAAATTAGAGAATAAGCTTGTGACTGCCATCTAAAAAAAAGGAGTCATTTGAGCTTCTCATTACTTGAACGTTATCTACACGACTGCGAAAACTCTCTTGGAGATTTGATGCATCTATTGGATTAATTGGATTTAAGATTGAAGAATATCAAGGAGAATGGGGTGGGCTAAATAGGTTTTGAGCCATATATCCTCTGTTTCTTAAACCGTGAACCAAGCCACATTACAACCTTTAAAAGTCCTAATTGAAGCTAGGTTCACTATGAAAGCATACTTGGCATAATTTGGTTAAATTGATTCCTATTGTTTGTTAATGACTATCTATATCGCTTATTCACATCTCCCATCTCTAATCATCCACGTCTTCGTAAAAAAAAAACTTCGATTTGAAAACTTACATGTGCATCACGTTGGAATTACTTTTCAAAATGTACAATTTTATTTACGAACTAACACTTAGCAGCAAGGAGATTTCAATAATGGTCTGATCAAGCCTAATCCATTTCAAGAAGCTTCTAACTAGGGGAAAACATCTAAGAGTTTCCCCTAATCATGGGCAAATACCAATGATCATAGGGGCATATCACATGAAGATCCTACTGACTTTGGGCGACCATTCTAAGACTTGTCAAACTGGGCATACATTTATAGGCAATCAAGGTCATATCCTTCAAAATCCAAATGTTGAGGCAATTCATATCGAGTGTATATCACACCATGGTTAGCCCTCTGGATCCTACAGATTGAGGACAAACCTTTCAACTATTAAATGTTAAAGCGGTGCGTATAAAATTCGTATGGTAAGTTCCTTCTAAGGGTACTTCCTCCATATCCTACTAATCAAAGGCAACTTATTCCAAGAACTGATCAACATGGGTCACACCTATAAGCACCAATCAATTCGGGACAAAACTTTCAAAGATTTAACATTGGGGCAGACTTTTCAAAGATTCTAATACTGGGGAAGTCCATATCAAAGTCGTACTACTGCATGGTGGTGTTCAAGTTCCTTCTCAGGAAACTACTTAAAATACCCTAAATATTGGGGAAAGAAAGACCACAAAGGGGCAAGTTCTCGAGCAAACCCCCTCTTACATCAACAATCTTCGAGTTTAAAATGCGTATTAGGAAACCGGGCTAGTATAATATCCTACGATTATGACACAAGTAGCCTTATTACATAAGCAACATCCAAGACTTAACCGTCCATGGTCTACCACAAAGGCATCTGCCAAAAGCATACAAGTCTGTATAAATCATTCATTGGCATTTCAAAATTCCAACATTTTGTCGATACGTATTCAAGTTACGCATTGCATGCATTAGTCAATCATGACATTTCACGCATCAATAAAATCACACAACGTGTAAGCATAATCATAAATCATACCCATAGCATAAACCATGTTTATATGGAGACAATCATCATTGTCGTCAAGTATCAATTCTATAACAGAATCTTGGCAGTAGATTCCCCTAGTTAATCTCGGCAGTAGATTTTCTAGAAGACCTCGGCAGTAGGTACCCTTAGATGAATCTCGGCAATAGATTCCCCTAGTTAATCTCGGCAGTAGATTTCCTAGAAGACCTCGGCAGTAGGTGTCCTTAGATGAATCTCGGCAGTAGATTCCCCTAGTTAATCTCGGCAGTAGATTTCCTAGAAGACCTCGGCAGTAAGTATCCTTAGATGAATCTCGGCAGTAGATTCCCCTAGTTAATCTCGGCAGTAGATTTCCTAGAAGACCTCGGCAGTAGGTATCCTCAGATGAATCTCGGCAGTAGATTCCCCTAGTTAATCTCGGCAGTAGATTTCCTAGAAAACCTCGGCAGTAGGTATCCTCAGATGAATCTCGGCAGTAGATTCCCCTAGTTAATCTCGGCAGTAGATTTCCTAGAAAACCTCGGCAGTAGGTATCCTTAGATGAATCTCGGCAGTAGATTCCCCTAGTTAATCTCGGCAATAGATTTCCTAGAAGACCTCGGCAGTAGGTATCCCTAGATGAATCTCGGCAGTAGATTCCCATAGTCAGTTCCCGTCTGACTGTTATGTCAAATCCAATTCTCGTTTGGTAGTCAGTTCCCGTCTGACTGTTACATCAAAATCCAGTTCCCGTCTGGTAGTCAGTTTCCGTCTGACTGTTACGTCAAAGCCCAGTTCACATCTGGCAAATTATTTTAAAGCTAGTTCCCGTCTGGTAGTCTACATTGCTCAATCTCTTTTTCAAAAAAAAAATCAAAACAAAGAGTCTTCGGACAAATTTTGGGGTCTTTCGGTATTTAATAACCCTTCGATTAGAACGTGCGAGAAATGCGCACTCTCGCACGCTTCAATCGAAGAGTGATTAAATAGGGGCAGCTGTCATACCCCAAAATTTGCCCTATATATTTTTACATCCAATTATTCTAAATAAATCATATCACTAACTCTTTTTTAATTTACTATTTAAATTTATTCTAAAAAGGGGGTGTCTATTAAACTAGTGGGTTTAAACATTTAAATTGTTAAGTCCATTCTTGAAAAAACTATGTATTTCAAGGGTGTGGTGTATTTCTTCTATATATAAAAAAAAAAAAAAAAGAGTGCTTGGACAATTGATTTTTTTAATTATTATATTTAACCAAATTTTATTAATTATTCATATTATTTGTTATTTGTTAAAATTAACTTATTAGATATCTATATTAATTAAAACTTATATTTTAATAATTATATATACTAGTATTAGTTTCGTGATATTGTTAGTTATTTACATATTAGTTATTAGTATAATATAATTTGTTAATTATTATTAGTTATTATTATTATTAATTAATAGTAGTATTAGTGACTAATTTTGTTAAGTTAATATTCTTAGCATTATTATTTAGTTATATCCTAATTTAATTATTGGATTTAAAAAAAAGAAATTGACTTAGTCAAACTAGGGTTAAAAAAATTTCTGTTCATCTCCTGCAAGCAGCAGCGGCCGCCACCCTTCATCCCCTTCCCCTTCAATTCCTAATTCCAACCCTAATTCATTTTCAAACCCAGAATCATGAACTGAATCAAGCCATAACCGAAAAAGGAAAATAGATATTCAATTAAACGGATAGTTATCATACAAAATTCGTTCCGGATTTGTTCTGTTTCTAAACTTAAAGGCTAAAATCAAATCAAGATCAAAACTTAATCAAATCATAAATTGCAAATCCGAAAGTTTCATGATACAAATCAAATCTCCAATTAATTCGAATCAAAACTCTTAAAATCAAATTTCCTAATTTATCTAATCCTAATGGCTATAAATCGAGACCGAAAAATAATCAGTGGGTGGAATTAAAAAGGGAGAGACGGAGAAAAATGGGAAACCGAAAAAAGCTTGAACCAAAGGATTTCTGAATCTCTGGCGAGAAGCAGCTCCACCCAGCACTCGTCTACATAGCCGTGCTTTGTTGTAATTGATTTTAAGACCGCCGCGTAATTCTCCGATTTAGGTAACCTTCGTTCTTCTTTCTCTCTAATAATTGTTGTTACCCAAAATCTGATACTTGTTGCTGTGTTTGTTTTCTTTAACATGTATGTTAATTAGTGTTGTTGTTTTGATTTTGAGGAAGAATATGAGTTTTGGTTTGAAAAAAAAAAGGGAAAGATTCTGAGAAGATGAATTTAGGAACAGAGAAAGAGAGAGGCTTTTGTCTTGATCGTGAAAATTGGAAAGAGAAAAAGGGGTTGATTTAATATTTGTGAATTGTTTCTTTACTAATATGTGGTGTATGTTATATTTTTTTTATAATTATTTTTATATTGATATGTCGCTTGTCATCATACCATTGGCCATATTATTTGTTCCATGTATTTTCTTTACTAAAATCTGGAACGGGAATGTAAAAGTGGGGCGCTACCCTGTATGCCATTTAATTATTATAAAAAAATAAATAATAATAATAATATAAAATACTAAGAATATACCTCTAATTTTAGATAAAGAAATTAATTTGTTTAAATTTAATTCCTTGATTTACTATTGACATTTATTTAATTAATAAATTATTAAAAGACCCTTTTAGGCGTATTAATATGTATACCTTATATTCTCTATAGATCACTACCGTTCGCTTTATTTCAGAGTTATGCCCCAGATTTCTATTCTGAGGGCTAATAAGTCTGAATCAGACGAATCTAATCTTGTATCCTCATTGTAAATCATGCGCCTCTCCGTACCTTACTCAAACTGATCTCAATTCTGTTTGGGTTTAATCCAATCCTAGTTACCCTCTCTGGTCCGGTCCTTAAGCATACTCATAATGGGTTTGACCTTTACTAATATACCACCCCGTATTTAATCTACACACCCTTTTTATTTATAATTAGTTGTAACTAATTATTTTATCTAAATTGCTTAAATAAGCATAAAATTAATTTAAGACGAATTAGTTTAGAATATTGATTTATAACCACTAAGTTTTGACTTGATTCAATTATCTAAAACTCACTTCTAATTCCACTTTAATGAATAAATTAATGAATAAATGACGAGATGAATATTTATTTCATCCCGTCTTCGAATTGGTCGACTCTCTATGTCGCACCGATCAAATACCCAAAACACAATTAAAAATCAAAATACAATTATTCTAATTAAACTAAAACATTATTTAATCTTTCTAAATACAAAAATACAAAAAATAGGGATTATATGCCATATTAAATTCATTGTTAACTACGAACCTGCGAACTACGAACTGCGTAAATTTCTAAAACACTTTCACACATACAAATAAATGCATATAATCCCATAAAAAACATCAACAAACTCTACGAACTACGTTGACTCTGATCCTCCATTAAGGAGGTACGTAGGCATCTGGACAACCAGAACGAGTCCCCTTTTCCTAAAATATAATTCGTCTGTAGGTTTAAGATTTTATTCTTTACCCTACTATATAATATAATTTTTAACCACAAACTATTTACCATAAACCTTACCCAAGAGACTCTATAAACCTTAAGGAAGGATTTAGGGTGCCTAACACCTTCCCTAAATCCTAATTTCTCAACTTACCTAGAAAACTCTTAATTAGGTTTTATCCCATATTTTCCCTTATCCTTAGGATAGAATAAATATAGGTGGCGACTCTGTAGTTTAAGTTTTATAACTTAAAATTTAAAGCCGGTCGTAACACAGTGGGATTGTATGGTCAGATCTGGAAGGTGTATGGTGAAGGTGTAAGGCTAAGGCGCACTGGATCCAGAAGTATTCCTCATTAAAAAAAAATATGTTGGAGGGAAGGCTCGAACCTGCGACCCTCCACTCCCATATGCGCTTCACAACCAACTCAACCCAACAACGCATCTGTTTATTATATGCTTCCAGACAAATAAATGAAACACGTGACCCTAAATGGATTTTTATGCGCGCGAGATTCAGATGACCCAACCAATGGATGCCAACGCATCATCTTCTTCGCAGATTTCACTAAAGACCTGTAAGTTTAGCTACGAAACTGCTACTGCTTTACTCGTAGCAAATCAGAATACGAAAATAGCGATTAGGCCATGCACTCACATAAATCTTTCGCGACCCCTGTAATCGTTTCACCTGAGCCATGCGAATTCATTCATATATTTAATTAATCCTAATTTCGCTTTTTATGAAAACCCCCAAACATGAACCCTAGAACTCAACTCGGTTAGCAATGGCGAATCGGTGTATCGTACCCAGAAATCCAATTAATCAAACATAAACACTCACAAACATCACACCAATCATAATATGCAAACAAATTAACATATAGATGCGAGAATCATGCCAATCGAACCAGAGTTAGATGCGACTTACCTGGGCTTGTTCAGAGAAATTCTGGGGGTGTTGGCGAAGTATGATGATCCAGGCACGTTCCAAATGATCCAAGGAAGCTTTTGCAATCTTCCAATTCTGTTGAAACCTCTGAATTCGCCAAAATCACTTTCAAGTTCTTGAGTGATTTTTTTGGGTTCTTGCAAGTGAGTTTGTGCACGAATTCTCCACACCTAATCCGTTGTCCTGACTTGTATACTTATAGGAGAATCAAATTAGGTCAAGAAAAGAACTAAAATATCTTTTGAATCCAATCTTCCTTTTTTGAGAAATTTGATTTTCTTACTTGAATGCTAAGCTACTATTTTGGCCAAGATTTGATTTTATTCTTCCTTGATCCAATTACCATGAAATTCTCAATATATTTTGTCATTAACATTGATTGGATTTGGCCTATACCAATATTTTAACATAATATTTGATTTTATACTTAATTAAATCATAAAATGAATTAAAAAAATATATTAAATCAATTAATATGACAAATTTCGTGCCCTTTTGTTTTGGACAAGCTAATGGCTTGTGGATCAAGTTTGTACCATAAAAACTTAGGCCCATTTGCAAAATTCTTTAATTTGAACCCTCCTTTTTCACATTTTGCCTCCAAAAATCACCTGACTTTGATCAAGCATATCTCTTTCATTTTTTAAGCTATGAGGGAGTTCTAATACTTTTTAGAAACCTCAAGAGGTCCTCTACAAGCCAAATTGGAACATATTTCTCATTTGAAGCTTTTATCTTGATCATATCCTCTTTGGGAAAAAAACTTCTTTTGAAGGATGCCTAGAAATGACCTGCAATCTTTTGCCTTGTATCTCTTAAATGAAGCATTTCTAGCCCCGGCTTGTGAGACACAAAGTTGTAGAGAATCCAATTTCCTTCAAAATAGGCTTTGAGTGGGGAATTTCTGATGTTCCATGTGAAAGTTATGCCCAGTCAAAGTTGGGTTGACTTTCTCCTAAAGAAACCCTAATTTGAACCATTTTGTATTTGTCCATCTCTGAGTTTCTATTAATGGAATCATGATCAATTCTTGATCAAATTAGGATTATGCACCCTACACTTGATGTTTACCCAATGATCATGGTTTGAATCATGCTTTGACCTTCCAGTTTGAATCAGTTGACTGTCAATTATCTAGATCATTTGAATGAGCCATGTCTTGAGATTTGAACTTAGCCCTTGTTATGAGAGAGGTGCGGGAGGTAAATTTTGGGGTATGACAGCTTCCCCTATTTAATTACCTTGGATTGAGCGACAAGAGGGTGTGTAGACCTCGCGTCGTTCATATCGAAGAGTTATTAAATACTGGAAGACCCCTAAATTCGCCTTGAGCTTGAGTACGGGTGAAGAGAAACGTCTTGCTAAAGCCTGAGTCTTACATAGCGAGGACCTTCTGTTGGTTGTGTGATTAGCCTGCTATGGTCAGCAAGCTTCCGCAGTTTGTGAACCCCACTTACTATAGTTCTAGTAAGTTTCCGTAGTTTGTGAACCCCCACTTACTATAGTTCTAGTAAGTTTCCGTAGTTTGTGAACCCCCGCTTACTATAGTTCTAGTAAGTTTCCGTAGTTTGTGAACCCCCACTTACTATAGTTCTAGTAAGTTTTCGCAGTTTGTGGACCTCCACTTACTATATTGGGTGGGTTTTAATATTGTTTAGTGTACTTCCCACTCCTAAGTTTCATACATATATAAAACGAAAAAATTTAGCACGATGGTCCAACTGGACGTGCCATTTTGTTTACTGTGGAAATTGGTAAACAACCGTTGGTCCTCCCAAAGCCTTAAAACTAAGGGTTACTTGCAAGATCGACCAGTTGATCTTAAGACCACGTGCTAAAGTTTGGAATTGTATCTGTTTTGTCGAAGTGTCTGCCTAAGAAACAGTTTTCTAAGGCTGATAACAAACACAAATTTTTCTACACTGAATGCCAGATCTGACCGACAAGTGACTCGTGACCGACGGGACAAACCTAAACCTAAGGGTTTTTGGTAAAAGTATGAACGTTCTGGACTTGACCTTCTGGGGTGACTCGTGACCACCAGACAACGTCGACTCAGAGGTTGTTTTTTTATCGTAACAACCGGTCTCAGCCTACTTGGTTGAAATACAAATTAATAGACAAAGCAAATACTGGTTAAAGAACACAACATAAGTAAAAGCTTCGAAACATACAATTTAAAATTAAAGGAGTTGCATTGAAAATAAAAATTGTGATTCACATACATCAAGACTTTCAGCAACTCTTGTTTCCTTAAGGGCGGAAATTGGGGACAGTGTAAGCAAGCAGTTTGATTGTAATAGTGAACACACTTTTTCTTCATTATTCTGACCTATTTATAGGATTTACATGAAATAACTACCTAACATAATCTACGGCTAAGATTTAAATTGCCACTAACTGCTTCGTGAGATCCTTTTCAGCGTTTGGCGCTCTTGACATAGGACCCTGGCCTGGTAACCATCCCTTAACATTTCAAACTTTGGAATTTTAATTCTCGCGCTTTAGCAACTTCTGGTAACCGTCTCCAGTTTTGACGTGTCCTTTACAATCGAATGCTCGGTCTTAAAATCTTCTAAGTATGGAATCCTTACGTTCGACTTTCGCCTTCTGCTTCGAGTTCAGACGATTTCGACACCCTTCTATGTTGACATTCACTTCATTCTTTGCTTGTAAATTTTCTTGTTAGAATGGAAGGGTCTTCTACTGAGGACATATGTCCTACTTTGTCTCTAAAGTTTTTTCAGGGTAACAGATGCATCTACGTAAGCGTTAAAAATATAGGATTTTAAAATAGAGTGATTAGATGTGTCTACGGAATATTCTATTATTTTATGGATTTTCCCAATTAATTTGGGATTTCACAATGGGAAATTGATTTAAGATTTTTCCAATTAATTTGAAAAATCTCAATTTAACTATGTTTTAACGCTTTCGTTGCATCTACTTAATTAATTTGGGATTTTCCCAATTAATTTGAGTTTTTCTTAATTAATTTGGGATATTTCCAATTAATTTGGGATTTTCTCGATTAATTAAGAAAATATGAATTTTACTATGTTTTAACCTTCCGTTGCATTTAGTTAATTAATTTGCGATTTTTTTCAATTAATTGAGAAATTAATTTGAGATTTTCTCAATTAATTTGAAATTTTTTCAATTAATTAAAAAAATTCTCAAGTTTTAATGCTTCCGTAGATATGTCTACGGAACAAAACAACGTTAAATTAAAAAAATGTGTTTTCGAATATGCATCTACAGAAATATAAGAACTTTTTTGTGGTGCGTGAGAGAAGTATGGGGTGGGATGAGAAATCATCATAAAAATTACTAATTATTATTATTATTTTAACAAAATAAGATATTAACCAAAATGATGTTACAGAAATAAAAGACAACAATAAGTCGATCATGCTCGTAGTTAACCTCCAATCCGAAGCATAAATATTATAGAATTCTATGCCTCATAATAAACCATCTAAAACATCCTGAATTAGATTAAAACATTACATTAATTGTCAAGATTAAAAAGATGGTAAGAATTCAAATCCTTGATTTAGAAAAGCTCCAATCACCCATAGCTTTAAATTGGGCAGGTTGATTATTGGCTCTGAGCTTTGTACCTGATTTCAATATAAGACCCAAATTAATATATCAAAACATAAATAAAAACAAACAAAATAAAATTAGCATGTAGATCCAATGACTAAAATCAAAATTTGAATAAATTATTACTCAAATCATATTTAACTTATAATTAAATAGAAGATAAAATATGATAATTAACTAGGAAAGAAAAGGATATATAGCTTACATTGAATGAAAATGTAAGTAGAAAATTGTCAGAAACTGTGGCCAAATTTGAATTTTGAACATTGAAATCTCTCAAAGATTCAAGAGACTTATACAATGAAGCAGCCACTCTTTCTCCTTTATTGCATACTATTTTAACATAAAACCCTCTTTCATCCACTTGAAACATATCCATCTACACAAACCATATACACAAATGTTGTTATAAATTAAGAAATTGAAACATTTTATAGAGCTAATGAGATTTTTATGAAACATACCTCGACAATATTTTTGCATGTTGAACTAGTGTTATCATTGAATTGAATTTTTTTGTGGTTTTCAATTGATCCTTGATGAGTTTTGGATGCTGCTAAGGATGCTTCAAGTCCTGAAACCTCAGCCTTAAGCTTCTTGGCTTGTGATTGAAGTTCTTGCATATATGAAACAGCATCTCCAATTATAGAAGCCTTATCCATCTATGTACATATAATTGAATATAATATCAGTAATTATATACATACTTAACTATCAAATGTAAATCAAGTTAAGGTCTGATTTGTAATAATATGGTTTAGTAATACAACAGTTTTATACGCAAAGGTACATAGATTGTATTTGTTGCATTTTACCACAATATCGTCGTCATCATGACGTAAAATCATTGAGTATAAGTTATAAGTGGAAGCGATCTTTATCTTATAACAAGTTTTTTCGATTAGGGTTAAACTCAACGCAAATTTTAAGATGGAACACTTACCTTAGATATATTAGGAACCAAAGATCGCAATGCGTATAGCTTATCCTTCATTCTACCGCGCCTCCTCCTCTCAGATTCCAAAGTCTTGGACCTATCCGTTTTCAACCTAGGCTTAGGATCACCACTTGTAGTTGTTGTTGGAGAAGAATAATTATCATCATCGTCATCGATATCATTTTCTTCTCTTATTTCACCCTTAGCTTCTCCATCAAAACAAGAGAAAGAGCCAAGTGAAGAAGTTGGATCAAAAGGGGTGATAAAATTATTATTGGAGTGATCAAATGTATTTGTAGGAAATGAAAGGAATGAGTTATCAACAAAGCTTTGATTCATGATTAGGTCAGAATTGAAGTTACACATAGTAGTAGTATCTTCATTTTCTTCGCCACGAATCAAGTTGATGAATTGATCAAAGTTTGGATCTTCAATGAAATCGTGTAGCTCAAAGCCATTGTTAATGTGAGCAAGTGTCTCTGGATAAAAATCCATTGTGTGTATATTTTGGTTGAAAGTTGTAACATATGGTGAGTGAGTGATCTAAATATTGAAATATATATTGAACTTTGGCATGATGGATAATTAATGGTTACTTATTATTAATTAAAAACTAATAAGATTTAGTTTATTGGCTAGAATTCATTCTAATAAATAAGATTGTTTGGAATGGTTTGTGCTTTCGTAACGAGCCTTGGAATGTGAATAATATTGTTTGGGACATTAAGATGTTGGTTTGGAAGTGGTCGTTTTGCGGAAAATTACTCATTCCAATTACTCTTTTTACGAATTTTGTATGGATCTTATGTACTTCCTCTCGTAATTGTAATTGGTTTCTAATTTCTTTCTTTTTTATCGGCGCTTCCGAATTGCTTTGTAAAGACTTCGAGAACCCTTTGTTTTCGCATAATTGTTTTATCTCTTGCTTTCTAAAAAAAAATTAAATTAAATTGAACTGATTTTGTATCTGCACAACTATTAATAGAGTTGAACTGGTTTATCACGATAAAATAATTGTAATTTTAGTGTGAATGGAATAAGAGAGTACTACCTACACCAGATGTGTTCGAAATGAAGTTGCTATGGTATGTATGTTTATTTTATTTGTCTAAGCCAAATGATTTTGAAAGAATCTTTTCTCTTTCCAGAAATGTCTATGATATATATAAAAAATTGGGGAACACACAGTTTTATTGTTTTTGTGTCTGTAAAAGCACATATAGTTTTACTAGAAACAAATAAATAAACCCTTTCAACACATTACTTAAATAATGAGTAACTCTCTACTGTATTATTATAATTATTATTTTATAATAATATAATAACTGCTAAAAAAGATATTCATGCGATTCTGTATATGATGTGGTAAGCATTGACGTATATTATTGTTATTCTATTGATTTCTGAGTGCATAAGTGAAATATTTAATTAAAATACGTGTCATGCATTGCATGACTGCCTTGATGGTAACTTTGATCATCTACAAGATAATGCTTCAAATATATTTACATATAATCTCTACAAAAGATAAAGTCTTTGAAGATGGTTATTTTAGCTTCTAGAACACTTTAAAATGTTTTTGAAATTGAAATTCTTAAAATAACATTTAAAAGAATTTAGTAGATAGGAAGGAGGATGATTCTTTTAACTAAAAATGCTAGCTCTTAATTAATTGAATGAAAAATGAGAAACATCTTAAAAAATCAACCATTTTTAGAAAGCAATCACCTTGTTTTTTTCTTCTCTTTTCTAAAATATCAAACAATAACAATGCATCTAAAATATATTTTTTAATAAATAATATTTATTATATAATAAAAAATAATGTATTCACCCTACTAAAAAAGGAAATTAGCGACGAAAATTTGTTAACAAAATTAATTGTTCATTAATTACGATGGATTTTGTGAGAGAAAACTATATACAAGATAAAAATTAAGTTAATAAAAAGTAACGAAATTTAATCCATTATAAAATTTCTCACAAATTCCCTCACAAATTTAATTAAAAAAAATTAGTAAGGAATTTTGAGATGAATTTATTTTCACCTTTAATCATGCTATCACAAATTCTCTCATAAACATCTAAGGTGTTATCAGTGACGAGTTTTGTCAGGATATTGTTAAATCTATAATATTTTTTTATATATAAAAAATAATTATAATATACATTTGTTTTTTATCAAAATTAATTTGATATTTATGTTCAAAATAGAAATATTAATCAATAAAATTATCAATATTGTTTTTTTATCAAAAAGTTGATTATTAACATGATAAACTAAACCATGATAAATTAAACCATGATAACTTGTCAACAATAACAACCTCTCGTAGTTTACTATTATATTTTCTTTAATATTAAAAATAACTAAAATAATACAATTAGATAAAAAAAAATGAGAGACTAATATATATTCTCAGAAGCATAGCATGTTTCGGTAAAAAAAAAATTATAATATAATATTTTTCGTGTTCCCTATTACATCTCCCTCTCAGTAATTTTAAATTAATTTTATTTTTCCCTGCATCTCCCTCTCAAGCACAACCCAATATTATTTTAATTTAATATCTTTTAGAACCAAAAAAAAATGAAAAACTCTAAAACATATAACCATAGAGAAACTTAAACACTGAAAAATACGGAAAATTTACCAAAATCAACCAAGAATCTGAACTAGGAAAAACAAAAGCTCAAATCGAAAAAGGTAGAAGAAATTTCTCATTCATATATCTCTCTCGACAATTTAGAATGAGGGTTTGCTAGGGCAAAGAAATTGAGAACGCGCAAACTCCAAACGATTTACCTTCTCAAGATATCTGATTCAATCTCATATGTTTTTTCTCTATTGTAGGCGGCAGTAATGCTGTTATTGAATTTCGATAGGAGAAATTCTTTGGCCACCTCCCTATCTTCTAGTCCACCTCTGGTGAAAACCCCATTATACCCCTGACTTCGGAAATGAACTTCCGAAATGCATGAAAAAGGTGTTTTCGGAAGTTCATCTCCGAAAGCGCCTTTTTTTTTGAAAAAAATGTCTTATTTCGGAAGTTCATTTCCGAAACTACAATTTCGGAAATGAACTTCCGAAATAAAACGCGTTCTGCAGATTAAGCAGAACTCTCCCCCTCCCCCAAATCATTTACCCTAATCATCATCAAACACTTCCATAGGCGAAATTTCTGCAGAAGCAAGTGTGAAGTAGCCAAACTCTTCTTCCAAACTCAACCAAACTCACCATTAAACACTAATTGGTAAGTTTATCATTGTTTTTTCAAGTTTTAGATCTATTTGATTAAACTATATTAGGGTGTTTAGAATCTGAAAAAATGACATTAAGATAGCTTAGTACTGATATTAGGATGTTTAGTAGGCAAAAAAATGGATTTGGTTTAGGTTTTTGGGTCTGCCATTGGAGGTTGCAGAGAAGCTCTGCGTGGGGGTGTTTCGGAAGTTCATTTCCGAAAACACCTCCATCCCAGTTTTCGGAAATGAACTTCCGAACTGTACCAGAAGTTCATTTTTTTTTGTTTTAGGCGCTGCATGCTTTGTGGACAAGAGCGCCAGGTACGTCGACGTGACCTACCTCCGCTATTTCATGGACCTGGATACCGTTCACCAGTGGAACTGGGGGGCAGCTACTCTGACATATCTCTACCAGAAGCTGAATGAGGCCTCCAACTGGAGGACGAGGCAGCTGGTCGGATCCTACACTCTGCTTACGGTACGTTTGATTTTAACACATTCTCGTATTTATTTATTTATTTATGTTTCGTATTTATTTTTAATACATTATTGTATTTGTGTTTCAGAGCTGGATCATCTCCTACTTCTCCCGCATCCACGACTTCCACATCGATCCTGCGTACGTTGACGCCATGCCCAGGGCCGCCAGATACGCCCTCCAGAGGGGGGACGATGCGGTGGGACCATATCGCCTGTACCTGGACCGCACGATGCACGACGACGTCACCTGGAGGCCGTTCGCCGACTATGCTCAGGTTGTCCCCTTCGACGGGGTTGCTCTATATTCAGGCTGGTTGGCATGCGGGACCGGCATCATGGTCCGGTATCTCCCGGAGCGGTGCATGCGGCAGTTTGGGTTCGTGCAGATCATACCCAGGTCACCCTTCGAGGCTGCTCCTGACACTGTGACCAGAGTGCAGCTCACTGCCATATGGGAGGAGTGGCAGCATCATGTGGTACCGGAGGAGTACCGTCGCATGCGGGTCACCCAGGACTGGCACAGTGTGGAGGTGTACGTCACATGGTTCTACCGGGTGTCCCATCCTCTCTTGAGACCCGACGTTCCCGGCGCTCCTAGGCCAGCACACGAGGAGATCCTGGAGAACCGGCAGGCGGAGGATGACCATGCCATTGATCTCCTTCTGATCTGCCAGCGGATAGAGATGCTTGGGCGGGACGCGTTGGATCGAGGTGTCATTCATCAGGGCGGACCAGAGGCAGTCGCCGTGATGGAGATCATCGTCACTGATGCGGGCCGTGCGGCGGGGTACAGGCGGCAGAGGAGGGCCCAGGGTGAGCGGGTTAGGCACACCCAGTAGTGGTGGGGTTTATTCATTTTTTTATTTTGGATTGTATATTTAGCACACTATTTTTATTTATTTCGGTTTGTATATAATATTTTCATATTAGTATTTTTTTTTGTTTATTTATCATATTAGTGTTTTCAGTCTATCTATTGTTTATTTTATTTGTCGGTAACGTTTAATTAAAATGCGGTTGCGTTTAAGAAAAAACATAAAAAAAAAACACAGTTTCTGCATAATTCGGAAATGAACTTCCGAATTCACCCCCCATGAGGTGTTTTCGGATGTTCATCTCCGAATGCACCCCCCATGAGGTGTTTTCGGAGATGAACTTCCGAATCAAGGAAATTTTTTTTAAAAAAAAGCGATTCGGAAGTTCATTTCCGAAGCAGGGGTAGTTTGGGAATTTCGCTGGGGGTGACCCCCCATAGGGAGGTGGGTAAAGAAATTTTTTTTTTATTTCTTAGTCAACATTCTGGATTGTGTTTTTTCTTTTTATGTGAATTTGATGTTTTTAAATGATGAGATAATAGTATTATTGTGATGTATTTGAAAGCTATTTACATATACTTGTATAAATTTAAATTATCATTTGCATCTAAGAAGGGATTCTAGCTATATTATATATTATTTATGGAGTTGAACATGGAGAGTATTTGTTTTTCCTTTGGTTTTTATAAGGGAAAAGGGTATAAAGTATAAACTATACTACATTTGTAGCACTCAGTAAATATTGAAAGAGACGTAGCTCTAGTAAACTTCCTTGTTGCATTTCATCTATCTCATTCGCCCTTGTTCCTAATTATTACTCAATAAATAAAATAATATTAATTAAATAATAAAACAAAAACATGACAAATATTTAGGAGTATAATTTATGGAAACTGGTGGTGTCAAACATGTGTTCAAGAATTTTGACTAACTCGTGCTAACTTTGATGAGCTAGTATATTGAGTTTTCTATCAATTGGAACCTTCACAAAAAAGCTACTATGATCACTGTAATTATAGTTTTGTTGCCAATGCCTCCTAATTGAAATAATGACACTAAAAATCACCTTATAATAGTTCATAATATATGAATGAGTAGATTAGAAATGTGGAATATAGATTAACAATGTATAAGGTGAGAAAGAATATTGATCCTGATGATTGGAATCCTGTTGAAACACTCAAGATATTATAAGAAAAATGAAAAGATGATACGTGGAAGAGAAAGTCAAAAATTAACACAAACAATAGATGATCTTCGGATGGTCCACTACACACTGAAGTATCAATTCCAACAATTGAGCACTATAAGAGACTAGTAAGAAATTCAATTTCTTTTGTAATGTTAAATATTTCAATTTTAATTAACATTGATTTTTATTTTTATAGAAAAATTCTCATATACAAATCCAATTTGTTGGGAGTTATTTCAAAAGACACACAAAATCAAGGGTAACCCAAACAAGTGGATTTCTTCAAAATCAGAGATGGTTGTTGTAAGTTACAATTTCATAAAAAATTTAGCTTGTTATTTTAATGTTTGTAATAATGATATACTAATCTCTTTATCTTCTAAAATGCTTGTACTAGGTCTGGTTGTTCTATGTTGCACACTTGTATGAATGAATGTTTGTATTGATGATGTTCTAAAGATATATGAATGTTTAGTATGATAAAATGTTTGTAGTATAATCATGTATTATTTTATTGTTTTGAGTAATATGTATTTTAATTAATTTGTCAAATTTTTCCAGTTATCACGTGTGAGCTAATGGTTCTTTATCACTCTCTAGTAAATTATATCTTTGAAGTCATACTATACATTTTAAACGAGCATGCTTTCAATTTCAATATCATTTTATTATTTAATACAGAGAGAACTATGAGACCGTTGAGGTGTGTTACACCACACTCAACAAATGTGCCATTTATAGTTCCTTCTCACCTAGAGGCGTGAGTGAGAATTTGTGAGTAGCCGCTCTGGTATCATAGTCGTCTATTCTAGAAAGTGGTGTAAAGCGATTGACCTTGAAATTGGAATAGTTATTCCGCCAAGAGAGAAGAAGAAATATAGTGTATGTTATACAATACTCTCTCCGTTTTTTACAATTTCAATGAATCATTACTACTATTTTTTCTATTATACCCTTTAGCATTTATTATTCTCTTTCTGCAAATTATTTTAATTTGTGTTTCCCATATAATTAATGAAGGACAATTTAGTAAAACCTTTTATAATTTATCTATTTCATACAATAGTTATTATCTTTCTTAATATGTGTGAAAATGCCAAAACGACTTATAATAAAAAACGAAGGGAGTAGTAATTAATATAAACAAATTTAGGAAAAGGGGAATCCAACCATCATCATCATCATCGTTATGCATTTTTATTTATTATATTTGTATCATATTACCGTGTCAGTAGATATTTTATACTATATATACAATCACATAGTTTATAGCCTGAACATAGACTTATACATTAAGTGTGTGTATGTGTGATCTAGCGGTAAAACGCTTATGTTCTAAGAGTGTGCTCCTCTCAAGGGCTCAGGTTCGAAATCTTCCACATTTGACAATATCTCACCACCTGAATATGAAAAAATGAGAATTGTTATATCTGATTTGTCTACTGAAAACAACACCCTTAAAGAGAAACTTAAGACTCATGAGGATTTGATTCATGCATCGCAAGAAGACTCACGTTTTCTTAGAGAACAATCATTCTGATTTATGGAAAGTTTTTCTGCAGATCATCAACCTCCACGTTCGGATCAAATCCCGTCTTCACCCACTTCTTGAAATACAGTACTAAATTAAAGTGAACAAAATGATAGTGTTATTTTCGTTGTAATTTCTTAATTTTAAGAGATTTTTTTAACTATTATAGTTGTAATATTTAGTTTTAAGAACATATTTTTAATACTATTAGTTTTAATTTAGAGAATATTTATGATATTCACAAAAATAGTTTCATATGTTTCATATTTATGATTTATTTAGTTTTATTATAATGATATAGTAAATTTAGTTTTAATATTAATTAAATTTGTCAAGAATTTAAAATTTTCAATAACTATATGCAAATTCTCATGGATTAGTGAAGGAATAAATATGTCATAAATAAGGAACTCTATTATTCCTTAGTGATGGAAAGTAAATGTCACTAAATAATTCCTTTAATTTAGTGACGAGAAATATCCCTCTTAAAAGTTATATTCATATATTAATCTTCAATAATTAGTGACAGAATATAAACGTCACCAAAGTATATTTACTAAGGTATTTCAAAATCCCTCACAAATTATTGACGAATTGCTTTTTAATGGTTTGTGACGGAAATTTTAACTTTAGTGACAGATTGATTTTGTAACAATATTGTGAGATATTGGATCGAACTCTAGTATGGTCGATGGTAGCTTCTTGGTTCAACAGGATTAAGCATGAAGTCGAAGGTTGTTCACATGCTGGTGTGGATGATGCTAGGGTTGTTAGCATGTTAAATTAGGTTTTAGTGTTTAAACCCTAATTTGTTAAGTTAGCTTGTTTATTAAGTTAGTTTGTGTAATGGGCCGTGTGAATTAGTACTGCTGTGAACAAAGACTTGTTTGAGGAATTGTGTGATCAAGATGGTGGATCAGTATTGCTGGGAAACAAAAAGCTTGCAGGATTGCAGGTGTTAGATTTGTGAGATTCAAGCTTCATGATGAGTCAATAAGATTGTTGACTGAAGTCAGGTATGTTCCTGATTTGAAGAGAAATCTGCTTTCTCTTGGTGAATTCGACAAGAAAGCATATGTTTTCCAAGGAGGGAAAAATATCCTAAGAGTCGTGAAGGGGTCGAAGGAAGTCTTGAGAGGCGTGAAGAAACGGGGCTTGTATACCCTTGACGCTGAAGTTGTAATTGGTACGACAAATGTTGCATCCACGAAACCGTTGTCGAAGACAGAAATCTGGCACATGAGATTGGGCCATGTCAGTAAAAGGGGTCTCGTCGAATTAGGGAAACAAAATTTGCTTGGTAGAGACAAAGTCGAAAAGCTAAAGTTTCGTGAACCCTGTGTACTTGGAAAATCTTGCAGAGTGGAGTTCAACAAAGGCAAACAAAGAACACATGGATCCCTTAATTACATCTATGTTGATCTTTGGGGACCGGCAAGGTGTCCATCACATTCAAGACCAAGGTATTTTCTATCCATATTTGATAATTATTCCAGGAAGTTACGGGTATTCGTTCAGAAGACTAAGGATGAAACTTTTGAGAATTTCAAAAGTTGAAAGACTCTGGTTGAAAATCAGACTGGCAGGAAGGTCGAGAGGTTGAGACTCAATAATGGCCTTGAAATTTGCAATGAGGTGTTCGACGATTATTGTGTTTCCTCTGGTATTGCAAGGCACAAAACTACTGTAGGTACTCCACAACAAAATGGTTTGGCTGAAAGGTTTAATCGAACTATTTTGGAGAGAGTCACATGCATGTTGACTAGTACTAGATTAAAAAAGGTGTTTTTGGCTGAGGCCGTTTGGACAACAACATATCTGGTAAACAGATGTCCTTCGACAACGTTAGATATAAAGACACCTTAAGAAGTTTGGTCGGAACATCCACTAGATCTCGGCAAACTGAGAGTATTTGGCTGCATAGCCTATGCTCACATTAGGTAAGACAAGGTCAAACCTAGAGCTCTGAAATGCATGTTCATGGGATACCCTGAAGGAGTTAAAGCTTATAGGCTATGGTGCCTAGAGCCAGGTCACAGGAGGTGAATCACCAGTCGAGATGTAGTTTTCATTGAAGTTGAGATCGCTTTCAAGAAAACTGATAATGATGATGTTCGAAGTGCAGAAGAGCTAGAACAAGTAGAGATTCCTGTTGAGGTGGAGCAAGTTGATGCAAAAGTGCATATTCCAGATGAAGTTGAAAAAGAAACAGAAGATGCTGAGGAAGTTGAGGAAAGTGTCGATGACTATCTATTATCGAGAGATAGGTCGAGAAGAGTCATCAAGTCACCTCAGAGACTTGGGTTTGCAGATCTTATAGCTTATGCCTTAATCTCTGCAAGTGAGGTTTTAGACAAAGAACCTAGAGACTATATGAGGAGTCGAAATAAGACTAAATGGCTTAAGGCCATGGATGATGAGATAAAATCTCTTCATGATAATCACACCTGGGAACTGATCAAGAAACCTGTTGGAGAAAAGTTAGTCAACTGTAAATGTATTTTCAAGGTTAAGAAAGGAATCAAAGGAGTAGCGTCGAAAAGATACATGGTAAGGATAGTTGCAAGGGGTTTCACTCAGAAAGAAGGTGCAGACTTCAATGATGTGTTTTCTCATGTTGTGAAGCATAGGTCCATTCGAATGTTGCTTGCCATGGTGGCATAGTTTGATCTTGAACTGGAACAGATGGGTGTGAATACTATGTTCTTGTATGGTGATCAAGATGAAACGGTCCTGATGAAGCAACTTGAAGGGTATGTCGAAAAGGGAAGGAAGATTATTTGTGCAAGCTAAATAGATTTTTATATGGGTTGAAACAATCTCCTCGACATTGGAATAGGAGATTCGACAAGTTCATGGCATGCATAAGTTTCGTTAGAAGCCAGTACAACCACTGTGTTTAATTCAGATTTCGATCTGGTAATTCATTTGTTATTTTGTTGCTTTATGTGGATGATATTCTGATAGCAAGAAACAATGTCGAAGATATAAAGGAGTTCGATATGAAGGATCTGGGAGTTGCTTCCAGGATTCTTGGAATTGACATTCGAAGAGATAGAAAGAAGTCGAAGTTATGCTTATATCAAGAGGCATATCTATGAAAGATTCTTGAAAAGTTTGGTATGTCGAATTCGAAGCCAGTTGTCACTCTGACAAACCCTCAATTCAAGTTGAGTATTGATCAGTGTCCCAGTATTGATGCCAAAAGCGCCTATATGAATAGCATCTCATATGTTAATATAGTTGGTTATTTGATGTATGATATAGTCTGTACTAGACCCGACATATCATATGGAGTAATTTTTGTAAGCAGGTACATGGCGAATCCTGGAAAGGCTCATTGGAAAGCATTGAAGTGGATATTAAGGTACATAAATGGGTCTCTGAATAGGGACCTAATTTATGGTGGAACCTTGGGTGAATATAGTAAAGCAGTAATCGAAGGATATGTCGACTCTGATTATGCAGGTTGTATGGATTCTAGAAAATCTATTTCTGGATATGTTTTCACTATGTTTAGCATGGCAATTAGTTGGAAAGAAACACTTCATAAGGTCCTTGCTCTATCAACTGCTGAAGCGGGGTATATTTCCCTAACTGAAGTTGTGAATGAAGCATTGTGGTTGTCATACCCTAATTTTTGACCCCCCTGAGATGACATATCTTCAAGATTTTCATCAGGTCAAAACAAGTACCCAGAGCAGTCATTTCTTCATCTGGCATTCAATCAAGGGTGTTCAAAGACAAGAAAACTCAGGCAAAGGATCAATCAATAGAAGGATTAGTCTCTAATACAATCATAAGACTCAAGAGCTTCATTTTTTCACCTATGATTGATTAGACACCCAGTCATCTGAGTACAGGTTTACTCAGGTCACCAGACTAGGGTTTTTGAGCCTATCAAGGACTAAAATCAGGAATCACCTTTGGGAAACCCTAAAAAGCCCCAGGGGATCATTCAAAGACATAAATCATCTTAAAATATCTCATATGACAAGATCCACTGGACATCACACCTCAATTCAAAGTCTACAGTCATCATTTTCATCTGGTCGACAATTAGGGTTTTTGACCTAATTCACCAGGATAGTTGACTTTTAATTAGGGCATGGATCCAAAACTCAAGACATGATTCAAGAACCTCTACTACCTCAATATAACTCATTTACATCACTCATTTGAGGAGAAGATCTTGGTTCTACAGAAAAGTCCAAAATTTCACTTTATTAGGAAAAAGTAAACTGTATGGGTTCACCTTTGACTTTTAAGATTTTTGGTCAAACCATGACTTTCAAAGATCAATATCATCAATATATGGATATTAAAGTCATTTGACCAAAGAAATTCAAAGAGATTCACCAAGGAGCAAAAAGTCGGGAATTAGGGTTTTTGAAGGCATGGTGGAAACTCAAAATTTCACCTACACAACTCAAAAAACTTCCAACATGAAAGTTGTAGATCTTGAAAAATAAAACAACATCTTACAATGCAACTTTCTTCAAGAAATCAATCATTTAAGAGATTTGGAAATTTTGAAGTTTTAGGTCATAAACACTTAGAAAATTTTCTAAGTGTTTTTAACCTAGTTTTCTTCCAACTTTGGCCTCATTTTTCACAAATTTGCCAAAGGATTCTGAAGAAACCATAAACTAATGATTTGAAGTATATTTTTAGGGCTTTCCAAATTGTGTTCAACCTTTTCCAAATTCATTTTGAGCTAGGAGTTATGCTTGTTCAAAGTTGGCCTCATGGAGTGAAATTATAGGTCATGCAAAGTTTTGAAACTTGCAATTTTATGCAATTGCCTACACCAATTGATACCTCTAAACTTCAGAAACATCATAGAGGATAGGAGAGGATCAAATGCATCATTGCAAAGAGATTGAAGAATATTCAAAAATTCAATGCCATGTGATTAAGTAATCATTACCAAATGGAATATTGGTGAATCATCAAGGAATCTTGCTCTAAGCCAATTAGAACTCTCCTCTGCATCAGAAATGTTCCCTAAGATCATACAAGATCAATGGTTGGGGAAGCTAGCTCGAAAATGCATCATTGCATTTGGGATATTTTCAAAATTCCTTCATGGCTAAGAAACCAAACTCACTTCACTAAGCAAGCTCACTCACTATACACAATTACTCTGAACTAATTGCCTATAAATAGAGGGCTCTTTCTCATTCAAAAAAGACACAAAAGAAACAGAATTCTTTCTTTCTCTTTTCTTTCTTCATACCTAGTTTTTTCAAAGGTCCTTTGGCAAGAAGACTCTGATTCTTCAAACCAAAGCTCTCTCTTTGAAAAAAAGTATTCAAACACATTGAGGGAGGCATTTAGAGGTGATCCAAACCTCTGGAACACTTCTGGGCGTGGAGAATCATCATCTCCACCTTTCATTTGGAGCACTTGCAGTTGGAGGACCACAGAACAATTCAGGAGTTTCCAAGCAAGGTTAGGCACCCAGACACGTTCCTCAGATCATAGTGAAGCTGTTCAGGTGGCTGTAGCTCATTTGTAACTCCAGATTCATCATCCTCCATGCTCACTTGAAGCTCAAATCGAAGGAGTCGAGTAGAGCAATTCAGAAGGTTTGAGGTCACAACAAGCATCCAGTTAGCATCACTGAGTCCCAAGGAAGCTTTTGGGATCATTCATACAAGCCCAGGTGTTCTCCATCATCCTCAGAACCTTCAGTTTCAGAGGTAAGTTTCTGAACTCCACCTCTTTAATTTAAGCACTCTTTGTGATAAAGCTCGATTCTATCTTGTTCAGCATCATCAGAGGATTGAAAACCCTCTATCATCATTCATTTATCTTTCAGTATAGTTATTTAATTTGATTTTCAAATTTTAGGGTTCTTCACGTTTTCTAGTAAATTAGTTAGATGTAGTTAATATAAATTTATGTTAGTTACATATTCAGAATCGTGAGTGAATTTAGAACAAGTTTCATGTTTACATCTTTGCAAATGGTTGAGAGTTGAGAGAGTTCAGATTTTCAAAAATTCAAAGCTAGAGGTTGAAGATGACAATGGTGGTGGCGCGCAAAATTCAAATTCAGGGCTAAGTTTATTTTATTTTGAATGATGCTTGTTTCATAAACGACTACATCATTATAGCCCATTGGTAAAGAGTGTTTGTGTGTTGCGCGTGCCCAAGGTCTGGGGTTCGACTCCCCCTCGCCCCAGACCTTTTGGTTTGATTTTCTTTTTTTGCTTCTATACACTTGAACACTTAATGAATTGCATTGAAGCCAGCTTACTATCACCACACGCGCGTTGGCTCAGTGGTGTTTGTTTTGAGTGTGTGACCTAGAGGGTGTGGGTTCAAATCCTCCAAGGGCCAAAACTATTTTTTAACACTCATTTTCTTTCATTTTTTCTCACAAACTTCACACAATTAATTCACCTATCAAATTAAGTCATTTTCACTTCATTTTTCACACACTTGTTATTTAGCATATCTATTTTGTGAATAATCAAAAAAATCATAAAAATACTATTTATTTCTTACATTTTTATTAGGTTTAAAATAGTATGTTTTAAGTGTTTTCTTAAATACTTTAAATGCATATATTCATTTTGTTTTAACCTAATTATTTTTGTGAATAATTTTATGATAAAACCCTAATTGTTTAGGTCTTAATTAGGTAAAGATATTTGTCTTTACCTTAATTAAGTTGACTTTTTGTCAATTCTCAAAACTTTTTTCAATCTCTGATTAAATCAAATGATTAAGGTTTCCAAACAACAAAAACTTACATCATTCCAAATTATTTTCAACTGCTTTTATAGCCAGTACTGTAAAGTACTGGGCCTCTAATAGAGTGTAAGACCCAACACCTTTTTTTCTTTTCATAGTTTGTTTTCAAAAACTGTATTTTCAAAATCTCCTTTCTATTTTCAAAACATTCTTCTGGTATTTGAAGGGCATTATTCCCGGTGAAACTCTTCAGATACCTATGTGACCTTTGTCCATCTTCACTTCTTCTGTTTTCAAAACCCTTAACTGTTTATCATAAATATTCAACTGTCATCAACAAAACAACAAAAAATTACTGGTAAGGCTTGGTACATACTTCTTCAAAGGCCTCCACTCCATCCAGGTTAGGCTTTACAAGCTTTCAATTTACAGTCTTTATTTAAATTACTGTCAAATATAAACTGTACATATATTTTTTTAGAACTACGTTTGAGTATAAACCTTAGGACAGTTAAACTATATATATATATATTATAGGAATATGGCCTAGGATTGAGAATGTCTTCCCGGTGAAGGCTCTTTCCTAATTAAAGATCTGTAGTTCAAACCACCAAGATGAATTATTCCCGGTGAAACATCTTGGCAAAAACTTTAGAATCCAAAAATAAGACACATCCACCCAAAGAGGAATTATTCCCGGTGAAACCTCTTACCCATTTGCTTAAAGCCAAAATAAGTTCAAAACTACATAGCTTTCTCTTGTGCTATAACAAGGACCCTCGATTAGCCTCCTCTTGGGCTTTGTACAAGGACCCACAGGCTTCTTAAAAGCATTTCCAGATTCCTCTTGAGCTTGTATACAAGGACCCATCAGGTTTCTTATAAACATAGGAACAGGTCTTTAGTTACCTTTTTGCCTACCCTGGTGAGTTTCTTCCAATTTAAACCAGACTTTTAAAGCTAAGTTTGTCTCAATTTTACATTGAGTACATTTTTGGAATGAGAGACATGGACAGTCTCTGTCACCCTTACCTTCATCCATTTTTCTTAGCAGAGTCTAGGATCCATGTTTGCTTATCCTCAGCAAGAGTCAGCCTTCATCTTGGGCTTTAAACAAGAAGTTTCCACTAGATAATCTTTCTGCCATTTATTTCAACAAAAACCCCTGGAAAGGGTTAGCCTCCAAATCAATCTATCATTTCAACAAAAACCCCTGGAAAGGGTTAGCCTCCACATCATTCTATCATTTCAACAAAAACCCCTGGAAAGGGTTAGCCTCCAAATTAATCTATCATTTCAACAAAAACCCCTGGAAAGGGTTAGCCTCCAAAATCAGTCCTTCAAAAACCAAAGATTCATTCTCTTAGGAGATAATTTCCCCAAAAGAGTCAAAATCCCTAGAAAGGGTCAGTCTCCAAAAAAACATGACAAAAATCAGTCTTTTAATAGACAACTTCTCCAGCTAAGATAAATTCCCTAAAAAGAGGCAGCCTCAATTCTGGGCTTTGTACAGAACACCAAATAAAATCCATCAAATAAACACTCTCCAATTAGAGCTAGCCTCAATTCTGGGCTTTGTACAGAACACCAAAAACTCCTTAGTTTAAATTCTCCCCAGTAGAGTTATCATTTCAATAAGTCAATAAAATCAATCAAAAAGCCTCAAGCTTGGGCCTCATGCAAGCTAGCTAAAGCCAAATCTTTCATACAGTAGATAGACATAGCTTATCTCTATAGAGAGATATTTTTACTACTCTACCACATTCAATCAAACAAACATTTCAACATTCCAATTTCAATTTCAATTTCAATCAAGTCTCCCATTTAGGACTCTAAAAGACATGCTCTGGCACATCCCCAGACTTGTACACTTTACCTAATTTGGACGAGCATCTTTCTTTCATTCAAGAGATACTAGCATACTTGCAAACACACAAGTAAGGTCACTCTCTTAATGAAATGAATCCAGTTATTCTGTCACTCTTTCAAAATGTTTGTGGTAGAATAGTACAAATACCTCTCTGTAAAGATGATTTCATGCCTCTTTATTGTAAACAGAGATTTAATTCAAGCTTCAACCTTGAGCTTCAAGCAAGGCACCAAAAACAATTAATTTCCCTAGTTAGTTCCCCGAACTACATTAAGCTCTGACTTCCACTAGGGATATGTAGGCATGAGGTTCACAAGGAATCTCAGCGAGCTAATAAAATACCAAAAAATAGTCAGTTTGTCTATGTGTCTTTCTTTAATCAATTTAATTCCTTCTCCTAACACAAAGGAGAAACTTTCCCAATCATTAGCAATAAACACAATCACAATGACACAGAGAAGGTTCATGTAGAGTACTACAGATATGTAGGGTGTTTAAACACTTCCCTATGTATAACCGACCCCCCCCCCCCGAACTCTAGAATTTCTAGTCTAGGTGAAATCCCCACACTTAGCAAACTCTTAGGGTTTAGTTGAGATCTTTTTTTCCCTTTCCTACCCGTAGGACAAATAAGAAAGTTCGTGTGATATCGTAGGAAGAACTGAAACAAAATTCCTCCCACCCCGGGCGCATTCTCCTTCCAAATTTCGCGTGAAGGGTCTAGCGTGCCGTCCTCCCAAGTGAAACGGGGAGGTAAAAAAACGACACCACAGAAAAATGGCGACTCTGTTGGGGATATAAGTGTTAAAAACCTTGGTTTTTCATCCAAACCAATGGTTGACCTGTTGCTGGTCCAGCCCCAATGTGGAATTAGGGATGCCAAATTCCCCCTCAAACAAGAGAGGTCCTGCCTAACCTCTGTGTCATTTCATGTGATTGTTGCATTTATATTCCCCCTCAAACAAAAATAAAGTCATAAATAACATACAACATATATAAACAAAAATAAAGTCATAAATAACATACAACATATATTAACAAAATCAACAACAACATACCATAGACAACATATATCAACAAAAATAAAATCAACAGCAACATGAAATATGGAAAAGTCCCATGTACCTTAAGAGTGTGTTTAGATGAGGTAATTTGAAATTTTAAAGAAATTTAAAATTCAAAGAAATTCAAATGATTCAATTGAAATTCATTCAGTTTTAAATTATTTGGTTTGGATGGAGTATTAAGATATTCATTGTTAGATTTTTGAGGTTATTTTTTATAAAATTTAAATTTTTGGGGCCAAAATAAAAAATTGAAAAGTAGGGACCAATTTACAATTTATAAAAATTTGAAGGATCAAACTTTAAATTTTAAAAATTATTAAGGACTAATTTTCAATTTTTAAAATTTGTGGGTGTCAATTTTATAATCTTGGAAAATATGAGGACCAACTTGCAAATTTTGAAGAAATAATAGTAACAAATACATTCTATGAAGTATGAGAGGAATTTCAAATTCTTTGGTTTTGGTGTCATTTCAAAATGATTAAATTTAACTTAGATAAAATACTCGATAAATTTCTATCATTTTAACAATTCTTCATTTTTGTATCCAAACAATAAATTTTGTACAAATCGTTTTAAATTTCCTCAAAACATTACATTACCTCGTTAAAATGTTTCATCCAAACACACTCTAAATGTCACAAGGAAGTGAAAGAAATGAATGTTTACTTGATCCATAAGAGATGAAGAAGACATTTTGAAATTTGTGAAGAAGTAGTATGCCTTTCGTTCATGGAGTTAGCATGAGACGTGAGAGAGAGTTAGGGTTTTGTTTTAAGAGAGATGGTTGTGTTCTGCCCTGAATGAGAGAACTTTCGCTTGAATATAAGTTATAATTTTCACAACGGTTGTTATAAGCGACTGTGATTAAATATGGGTACATTTCACAATGGTTACTATTATAAACTGTGGTGAAAGGTATTTTAGTCTTAATATACATATTATGATTATAAGTGACACGCCTATTTTGTAACCAACAAAATAAAAACGGTTGGTGCTAGGATTTGAAGTCTTTATGCCTTAACATATCACTACGGTTATTAATACAAACCATAGTGAAATGTCTTTAAATAAAAAGAAAAAATTTGATGGCGCCTGAATAAGAGCTTTTATTACAGTTGGCTTAATGTCCGAGGTAATAACATGTTATGTTAGGTGCTTTTCCTAGAAGTTTCTGTTGTTATTTAATATATTTAGTGGTATTTTTAGATGTTGAATATATTTTTCCAAATTTATTGCATAACTTAGTGCTTGTCAACTCTACTTTTTCATGCTCAAGTGACTCTAGGATTATCTACTACATTAAATAATTGAAACAAAGTCAAATTGAAATATCAAAACTCTATATTCTCTTTCTTTCTGCTAAAGTAACATTAAGTATCTCTACTAATTTTCTTCCTCCAGATTACTTAACACAATAATAATGTTGAAGGTCCTTTTAAAAAATTCAAGAAATGCATATTCTCGTCTTAAGTAATAAAAGTTTGTTGTAGCTAACTCGTATATATAAAACTCTAATGAAAAATAAAATTTTCACAATAGTATCTCACAATATACTTGTTAGTTTTTATGATATAAAGCAAGACATTAGGGTCTCTATTCACTTTATTGCAACCATCAATCATAATTGTTATTGTGTTAAGTGACAATGAAGAAGATGAGTAAAAAAATCATAAAGTCATTAGTGGATCATTCTAAAATCAACTGAACACAAATGATTGGATTTTAAAAACAATTAGGTAAACAACAAAATATAGAACTAGATATTCAACAAATAAAAATATCACTAAATGTGCTAAAACGCATTAGCGTATTTAGTTATGCAAAAACAAATCTTTCAATAGAAAAAAGAGTTGTACTTTGAGAGAAAAATATAATAAATTAAACAAGGGTTATAACGAAAACTAATAAACTAAATACAACTATAAAACTTCCCCACCACTAATTTGGTGGCAAAAAAGTCTATTTACTCGCAGTCATGAATGAACTATCAATGGTTATCTATCATAAAATTCAAAACTATAATATAGTGCAAAAACATAATACTATAATATATATTGTGTGCCTACAAGGCTCCACAAATAGTCATCAATTTCAATTATCAAATGTATGCATAACCTAAATATAAACTAAATTAGTTTATATAACCTAAATCATCACAAATTTCATTTATCAAACACAAACCTAACTTAAACAAGATTATATAACATAAACATATTCTAAGCCATTACAAGTTTTATTTATCAAACATAAACATAAACATCCACAAATTTCAATTATCAAATGTAAACATGATCTAAACTAGATTATATAACCAATATATATCCTAAGCATAACATAAATCAATGGAAAAAAGCAGAGAGAGATTTAAAATTTCTGAAAAAGATGACGATGAAGAAAAGAAGATGGATGACGTTTTGAATGAGGAAGTAGATGGTGTTTTGAATGAATAATATGGATGAGTGTTTGAGTTATATATTTGATTTTATAGAGAGAATCTAGAGCACATTTTATAGAAAACATTATCCATTTTCTTCTTATAAATTTTAAAAATGCACGTGAATAAAAAGAGTGCTTTTTAGTAAATATGTTCTCCTTTTAAAGAGTTATTTTGTAAAAAAGACTGCTCTCATTTTACTGTACATTGTCATACCCCAAAATTTGTCCGATCAATTCATGTCTTTTAATTCATCTAGGGTCAAAATTAAGAGTCATGGGGTTTGACATTTCTATTGTCAAACTCATCCTCTTATAAAATATCCTGAGAAATAAATGGGGTGCGATTAACAGGTGTTTCAAGGATTTCATCATTTGTTAATATTATTTTCTTTTTACTAACATTTGCATTTTTGTTTGGATTATTATTAGTGATTTTTATTACTTCTAACTATTAGTATTTAATATTATTAATTTTATTATTAATATTAATATGAATATGAGGTGATATTATTATTAATATTATCTAGGGTTGTTATTATAGAATTTGTATATATTATTATTAATTATTATTATTATTAAGTTGTTAAAATAAAATAAATAAATAAAAAAACAAAAGATCCTAAAGACTAAAAAGGTGAACACGTTCTATGAGCATTCTATCAAAAATTTCCAAAACCAACTTGTTCCAAATCCTCCAAAATCTGCATAAAATTATTCTTCAATTTAATTTCAACCCTAAAAGACCCTAACTATAAAACTGAGGGGATTAGCAGTAAAAAGGGGACGACTTCTTGCGGAGAAAAACACAGTGAAGCTTCCAAATTTTGAAGAAGAAGCGAAATCGGTTCTGAAGATAGAAGGATGTTCAAGACATTTTGAGGCTGCAAGCATATTCCCTGGACGCTTCTGAGACTATTCCAATCATCGCCTTCAAACAACACGCCTGGAACCGTCCACAATAATTCATGGTTTGCCGTTTTCAAAATTGAATCGATTTGTTTAATTTGCATATGATAAATGAAATTTGATTATATATTCATGTTCCTGAGATTGAATTGAAGCTTTCCATGTGGTTTAATTTCTGTTTGAGTCCATGAATCAGTATTTGCCATTGTTAGGCTATGAAGGTTCGAAATTAGGACTTTGAGATTTAGCCCAAATTGGAAGAAACCGAAGCCACCATCGTGTTCAGAACATGATTTACAATCGATCCATGCTTTTAAAATTTATTTATTGGTGTTATTTTGTGAGATTCAATTTGCAGGGGTGGCCAAAAAGCTTCACATATGTGCAGAAAAGCTCTCGCGAAGGAGAAAGCTGGGGCGCGGGTCTGTGCGTTTTGTTTTTTATATTTATCATTCGTGGTGTGCTTATCTAGATCTTCACGCGTTAATTTATCAACAAGGAAAGCTAGCGCATGTGGTAAAGGCATATCGTTTGTAACCCAGAAGACCTGGGTTCAATACCCAGGTCATGCATATTTTCTTATATTTTCTTAACTTGTCTTGTTGTGACTAGCTTATGAATCCGGTGCTGCGCACCTCTTGAGGATTACCATGCGTCTCCTATCCTGGCCATCCGATCAAGCCAACACAAGATCCAACGCAGTAGAACAAAGGGAGTATATTATGGATCTACAGAGCGGTGATACGGGATCCCGCCCCAGGTTCCCTTATTATATATATATATATATATATATATATATATATATATATATATATATATATATATATATATATATATATATATATATATATATGTCTTTTACTCTCTTAATATATTAAGGTGTATATAAATTAAAATTTAGTGAATTAGGTTAGGATAAAAATAGGATTAGGCTTTTAGGATTTATGTCCAGATTATTTTAATTACTCGATTTAATTATCTTAATTAACTTTAAGTATTAATTTAATTATTAAATCACAAAAACCCTATCAAGGTCATCAACGTATTAGGATATGCCCAATCCCATTGCCCATTTGGCAAAAATATTAATTTAATTAATTCTTACTAATTCTCTCCTCGACCCGACTAAAGCTATTAGTCGCAGTAGACGAGAGATAAAAATAATAAAAACAATAAACTCTACCTTCCCCTTTAACGGATAAATGGCGGATGAATATCTAGTTCATCCCGCCTTCGAATTAGTCGACTCTCTATGTCGTACTGATCAAATATCTGAATAAAGCAATAAAATAATTTAATTAAATCTTTATTTAAATTCTCTCCTCGACCCGACTAAATCCATTAGTCGCATTAGACGAGAGATAAAAAATATATATAATTTAAAACACATTTAATTTGCTGCCCGCGACGATCAATCCATTGATCTGAGTAACCAGCAATGCCCATTAATCTGTTAGCTATACTGATCAAATCTATTGATCACCGCATCTAACAGTGACATATCAAATCAAGGTTGTACGCCCAAATCTTAAAAACACACTAAACCACGATACTACGGATTTTCATCCTTCAATCAGGCAATTCAAAATGCCTTTCAAATCATAACTTTCAAAAAAGCTGCGATAGGCCATTCAAAAAGCCTTTTAAACAGTTTCCAACCATAACAAATCAAATTCAATTCTAAGGCGTACAATCTTGTGCCCGAACTACGTTGACTCTGATTCTCCCTAAGGAGATACGTAGGCACTTTGATAACCAAGGTGAGTCCCCCACCCTAAAACCTCAATTCACTTTCAAATCTCAATTTTTACCCTATTCACTTCTTTAGCTATTAAACCTTAATATTTAGCCATAAACCTTTACTTTGAACATAAAACAATAGGAAAGGGTTGAGGGTGCCTAACACCTTCCCTCGGCCTGATTATAATAACTTACCCCGATCTCTAAACTACGTAGGGTTTCCTATTCGCCCTTCAGAATAGGTGGCGACTCTAAAAGCTTAATTTTTAGGGCAGGTTGCTACAGCTGGCGACTCTGCTGGGGACTAGTGATAACAAAACTGTAAATTATTATGCTCCTTTAGGTTTTGGCAGGGTTTAGGTTTTGGCGAATCATTTAGGTTTTGGCGAATTTTTAGGGTTTGGCTAATTTGCCAGGATTAGGATTTATGGGTTTTTTATAAATATTTAAATTGTATTTATTTATCTGCAATTTTATTTATTCACTACGATTTGTTTACTGCAATTCAATTAAATATTTATTTATTTGAATGTGTTGTTTTATGGCTTTCCGGGATATATAAATTGTGTTAAACCTAAGCGTGGGGATTATAATAATGACCAGAGGGGAAATACATCGCCTACGAGTCTTATTATAATTCCACTCAGAGTGGGTTGAATATCCGGAAATGTCTGATACGAGGCTTGACCTTGTTGAGGGTTGGACTTGGTATTTGGCTGATCTCTCTGGGAACCTACCCCTAAAAGTCGAACCTCATGGATAAATGAGTTGTTCTAAAATCCAAAGAGAAAAAAAGTCTCGGCGGCTACGAACGACCCCATGAGACCTTCTAGAACATACCAATGAGAAGGGTAGGCACCCTAAGCCGTTACGTCGAACCTATGGACCTAGGGCTTATGTGCTTACATGCTTATTATATATGTGCAATTTAAATACTGTGAATGCCTTGCATTTTAATTTTTGCAGGTACTCATACGCATTCCCTGGCCTGCAGGGACTCTATTTCCAAGTCCATGTCCTTCCCACGAAGGACATATACCTTTATGCACGTTGATTGGCCTCTCGATGGCCATGAGACCTAGTGACTATCATGAACGGTCACTCCGCGCATGTATCTACGCACTTCCTAGCCTGTAGGGACTTTCCTTATATATCCTTGTATTCTTACAACTATGTGTCCTTCCCACGAAGGACATCTTCGTTTACGCACGTCGATTGGCCTCTCGATGGCCATGTGATCCAGTGACTACTTTGAACAGTCACCTTGTGCTTACATCTACGCGTTCTCTAGCCTGTAGGGATTATATTTTAAAAAAAAAATGCATCCTTCATACGAAGGACATCTTTATTAGCATACGTCAATTGGCCTCTCGATGGCCATGCGATTCGGTGACTATCTTGAACGGTCAACCAGTGCTTACAACTACGTATCCCCTAGCTGGTAGGGATTCTACTTCTAAAATAAAATCACATCCTTCATACGAAGGACAACTTCATTAGCATGTGTTCGATTGGCCTCTTGATGGCTATGAGATCTAGTGACTGTCCTGAACGGTCACTCCATGTTTGTTTCCGCGCACCCTCTAATTTGTAGGGTTTGGATTCCCATCTCGACGTCTTTCATCTCTAGCCTGTAGGGATTTCACTTCATCCGATATCGTCCTTAGATAAGTTGTGTTCCGCACAGAGAACCTTCCCACCAAGGACAACTTCATTGGTACACGTTGATTGTCCTCTCGATGACCATGAGACTTGGTGACTGTCTTGAACGGTCACAACCGCTATCTTCTGCATATTCCCTAATCTAAGGAATTTCCATTGGCGTGTCGTAACATCTATCTCGCAAGAATTTCAATAGGGTCTAATGTCGCCTCTAAGGCTATCCCTAGGATTACATATCACTTGTCTGCATTGCATACAAGGAGTTATGATACGAGGAATCTTTCGCATACGCATGCATTTGCATTTTCATGCAATCATACATTTACATTCGTATCTTTGCCAGCATCCACGCTTCCCGTGCTAGCCGATTTCCCGAAACTCGCAAAGAAGACAATCAAAGGATCGTAGACTATGGAGAAAGGAGGATAAATTATCGAGAACGAACTTGGTTTCACAAGGAGGAAAAAGGATGCCTTTCATCATACCGCATGCCCATGCCTTGTCATAACAGGAGTATAAATACAATAAAGGTTATCATCGAGCAAGGATTAGTTCAACAAAGAGTTCCCTCATAGATACACTCAAGATGTATCTAGTTAAAAAAGGGGGTTCATCTTAGAACATATCGAACTTACAAGGATGCTCTGCGATAACCTGGGGGCAAGGATTAGTCCAACTGGGGCAAAATCCTAAACAAAGACGCATAACTACGATGGAGAGAAGGCGACGTGTGTTAACTCCACACCAAGGGGCAAAAGGGTCATAGGTTCTCTCAATCAATCTACAAACTCTGGAGGTTACGAATGGTGTGATACTATCATTAGGAAAAGCAAAAGAGGTTCAGTCAAAGGAAACTCATGAAGTTCCGATACGATGAAAACCCACCGCTTACAATTTATTCCCGACAAGTTTGATGTGCCCAAGGAAAATTCGAGGTTGCCCTTACTTCTACAAGTCTAAAGAGCTAAGGAGTAAAACAAGATCAATGGATTTACAAAGGAGATTGTCCCTAGGACTAATAGGTGTTTATCATGCCAGAATTTCAACCCCTACGATCGCTAAGTGTCACTCAGGATAAAAGTTGTACCTTCGGATTAGCAATTCTAATGGGATGACCATGCAGGTTTTGGAGTCGCTTCACTCGCTTACTACTACGACTTTCCACTCGCATACTTCTATTCTATTTTCAATTCCAAAATTAGGATTATTAACAAACTTGAGGGAGAATGACGAATACAAATAACTAAATCCAGCTAAACATATGCTTTCAAGGTAAGACCGAGCCGAGGATGTACAGGCATTGCTTCAATTCCTAAACAGTGGAGATATAAGGATGTTAACCCCTCGTTACCCCCCGCGAGCCAGGAGTTGGAGTTTGTTTTTCAAAAAAAAAACCTTGATTTTAACCAGGGGCAGGGTAGATTTCAATTAATTCAATGGTGTATTTTGGTTGTTGAGAGAATCAGTCACTTCAAGCGTAAAGACCAAGCAAAGGTTCAAGCATATCTTCTTCCTCATATCCATCCAAGAACGAGGAAGTAATGGAGGTAACATTCACAACAATCTTCTTCCTCAATACATCATTCAAGATCGAGGAAGCATCAAAGGTGAAGCTTACAAATCAAAGTCAACATGGCAGTCACAACATTCAATATCCAAGGATCAATCTCAAAAGGAGCCTTCAAAAGAAAAACGCCCGCTAAGTCAAAATGGAAAATTTCAGGAAAGAAAACAAAAATGACTTAGGCAAAATTAGGGCATCCCGATGGATCAAACTCAAAGGAGTTGGTTCATGCAAAAATAAGGGATAAAAACAAAGGCGAACTACAAAGGATAATCTTGTGACTGCTAAAGCATCAAAGCTTCACATCAATGCTTGGATCTCTACTAAGGCTTCTATTCAACATCAAAACTGATTCTCTTACATACAAAGCGCATTCATTGAATTAGGCGAATTTTAGGATCTGGAGAACATCAAGGAGAAAGGGGTGGGATGAATAAAATTTTGAGCCTTATATCCATTGTTTCTTAAAACATGAACCAGGCCAAGTTACAACATTTAAAATTCCTAATTGAGGCAAGGTTAACTAAGAAAGCATATTAAGCAGGATTTGTTATACTGACTCCTAAAGTTTGTTAAAACTATTTCTAAACCACTACGCTTCTTCAAGCATTCATCCCTTCCTAATTCATAACGGACTTCGATTCCAAAACTTGCACACGCATCGCAATGGAGTTACTTCTCAAATGGTACAATGTCATCTGCGAGTATACACTTAGCGTCGAGGAGATCTCGAAATTGGTTTAATCAAAGGTGATCATTTCTAATAAAGACCCTGGAGTAGGGGGAACCACATCTAGAGGGTTCTCCTAAACAGGGGCAAAATTTCAAAGATAACAGGGGCATGCAATTAAACATCCTATTCACCAGGGGCACTCTTCCTAAGGATCAATCGACTCGGGGCACACCTCGAAGCAATGACAAACAAGGGCGTGTCAAACATGGGTAGAATTCAAATTCAAAAGGATAGAAAACCATGGATAACCCTCCATATCCTGGAAATCAGGGACATACCCTTTAATCTAAACGTCAAAGCATGACAAGATTATTTCTCAGGGCACTTCCTTCATGGCTTGGAGATCATAGGCATCTTTTCCAATAAACATTGGGGCATTGGATATCAATTCCAAAAAGTAAACAACTCAAAGAGTTAAAGGTGTGGAGAACCTCCAAAGGTTAAAGGCGTGGAGTATTTCACAAAATCAAACTGGGGCAAGGCGCACAACAAAAGAAAAAGGTGTTCCCACACTTTACAAATCTTTCTCCTAACTACGATCTTCAAGAAACAGGGATTGGGAATCGCGCTAGCATCCAACAAACCTACAACATTAGCAAGCTATACACGCTTTGGTTGTTAACAAACTATCATTGAAGCATCATGCAAATACATATAAGTCATGCATTACACCGTAACTTTTTATGTAGTCTTCTTTAAGACAAATCTCACGATCCTTTCTAGGAGTTTCCTCAAGCAGTCTTATTCAAGACGAATTGTCATCCTTTTCAGGAATCTCCTCAGGTAGTCTTTTTCAAGACATTCCTTTTAAAAAAACCTTTTCAGGTAGTCTTCTTCAAGACATTTTATTTTTTTCTAAGTACCTTTTCAGGTAGTCTTCTTCAAGACATTCATTTTCTAAGTTCCTTTTCAGGTAGTCTTCTTCAAGACATTCCCTTTTCTAAGTTCCTTTTCAGGTAGTCTTCTTCAAGACATTCCCTTTTCTAAGTTCCTTTTCAGGTAGTCTTCTTCAAGACATTCCTTTTCTAAGTTCCTTTTCAGATAGTCTTCTTCAAGACATTCCTTTTCTAAGTTCCTTTTCAGGTAGTCTTCTTCAAGACATTCCTTTTCTAAGTACCTTTTCAAGTAGTCTTTGTAAAACATTTTCGGGCATTCCAGATGGTCTTCTTTAAGACAAATT
Source organism: Vicia villosa (assembly GCF_029867415.1). Taxonomy (NCBI): domain Eukaryota; kingdom Viridiplantae; phylum Streptophyta; class Magnoliopsida; order Fabales; family Fabaceae; genus Vicia; species Vicia villosa. The sequence continues at coordinate 931,396 of NW_026705134.1, read as the reverse complement.
TCTACTCTTGCTAAGAACCTTTTCAGGTAGTCGTCTTTAAAGACATTCTTCATTCCTTGCTAAGAACTTTGTCAGGTGGTCTTCTTTAAGACAAATTTCTATCTACTCTAAGAACCTTTTCAGGTAGTCCTTCTTAAGACATCTTTTAGCCTTTTCAGATAGTCATCTTTAAAGGCATTCCTCATTCTTTACTAAGAACCTCTCCAGGTAATCTTCTTTAAGACAAATACTCTCATCCATTCCGGAGACCTTTTCAGGTAGTCTTATAGAAGACATTGCTTCGTTCCACTCATTACATTAATCAACATATGCATGAGCATAAGCATTATCCCATACATCGAGCCATTTAATTCAAAACTCTGGTGCTAAGCTATACTATCCACCTGCTTCCCGGTAACCTTACCGATGCCAGTAACCTTATTGGTGGTTTATTCCAATCACTTGATTGACGCTTCCCGGTAACCTTACCGATGCCAGTAACCTTACTGATGGTTTATTTCCAATCACTTGATTGACGTTTCCCGGTAACCTTACCGATGATAGCAACCTTGTTGTTCATTCACCGTGAGCATAAGCATTACCCGCATGCATAAACATTACCAAGCCGGCATAAGCATAGCCGTGGTGTAGCTGCAAATATGGTTTAAACAAAGAAGATAAAATCTAGGGGATGACATCAGCATCAACATCACCATACATACGCATTAGCATACGCATATCATCTGGGACATTCACATACTATATATCACAAAGTCCAGTTCTCGTCCTGGAAAATCATTACAAAGTCCAGTTCTTGTCCTGGAAAATCATTACAAAGTCCAGTTCTCGTCTTGGAAAACCATCAAATCCAATTCTCGTTTGGTAGTCAGTTCCCGTCTGACTGTTATGTCAAAATTCAAATCACACTACAAAAGCCTAGTCTCCAACCCTCGTGTTGTGATAGGTGTATTTTCCGACCCACGTGTCGTGAGTCTCCAACCCTCGTGTTGTGAAAGGTGTATTTTCTCCGACCCTCGAGTCGTGAGTCTCCAAACAGGTGAATCTTTTTCATGCAGGTAAATTCGCTAGAACTATAGCAAATAATTACTCTTATGCAGGTACGCTTGTCAGAACCATGGCAGGTAATTACTTTGGGGCATGTGAGTTTACTACAAGCATGGTAAATGATCCTAAATGGTGCAAGCGAAGTTTCTATGAGCATAGCAAATTAGCCTAAATGGGGCAGGTGAGTTTACTATAAGCATGGTAAATGATCCTAAATGGTGCAGGCGAAGTTGCTATGAGCATAGCAAATTAGCCTAAATGGTGCAGGTGAGTTTGCTACAAGCATAGCAAATGATCCTAAATGGGGCGGGTGAGTTTGCTACAAGCATGGAAAATGATCCTAAATAGTGCGGGTAAGTTTGCTACAAGCATGGCAAATGATCCTAAATGGTGCAGGTGAGTTTGCTACAAGCACGGCAAATGATCCTAAATGGGGCGGGTGAGTTTGCTACAAGCACGGCAAATGATCCTAAATGGTGCGGGTGAGTTTGCTACAAGCACGACAAATGATCCTAAATGGTGCGGGTGAGTTTGCTACAAGCACGGCAAATGATCCTAAATGGTGCGGGTGAGTTTGCTACAAGCACGGCAAATGATCCTAAATGGTGCGGGTGAGTTTGCTACAAGCACGACAAATGATCCTAAATGGTGCGGGTGAGTTTGCTACAAGCACGGCAAATGATCCTAAATGGTGCGGGTGAGTTTGCTACAAGCACGGCAAATGATCCTAAATGGTGCGGGTGAGTTTGCTGCAAGCACGGCAAATGATCCTAAATGGTGCGGGTGAGTTTGCTGCAAGCACGGCAAATGATCCTAAATGGTGCGGGTGAGTTTGCTACAAGCACGGCAAATGATCCTAAATGGTGCAAGTGAAGTTACTATAAGCATAGCAAATTATCCTAAATGGTGAAGGTGAAGTTGCTATAAGCATAGCAAATTATCCTAAATGGTGCAGGTGAGTTTGTTATAGCTATGGCAAATGATCCAATTGGTGCAGTCCTTTTCGGGAACCTTTTCAGGCAGTCTTCTTTAAGACGTATTCCATCCTTTCTAGGAGCTTTTCCAAGCAAACGGGGTTTTACAAAGGATTTTACAACAAAGATTTTCAAAAGGTTTCTCAATTGGGTTTATCACGTTAGTCCCTCGGCAGTGATATTCTCCAAAACATCATTAATAACAATCAAAGGTGTTATCTTTCTTTTCAGAGCTACTAACATACTTTAACTGATAATCATGCATCATTCAACTAACACACCTCATTCTCACATATTGCATATACATACACCGCTCTCATTTATTTTGAGGAGTTCACTGCATCATACATCGCATGCATCATAACATTGCATAAAATTCGGGTTGCCTTTTTAGGCCGTGCTACAATCAAAGCAGGTGGTTCCTATCGAAAGCATCTGCTTCACATTCTAAAAAAGAAGGGTATTTACCTTGGGTGGCATCTGTAAGCCCATCTCCCACAGAGCTTCTTCCTGACAAGAGCAAATTTCAGGGCATTCTCAGTGTTCAATCATCTTCTACCTTTAGATCACAATAGGCAGACGTGCCTATCCGATTCTTCAGGTTTAAGAAGATTGAACAGGGGCAGCTGTCATACCCCAAAATTTGTCCGATCAATTCATGTCTTTTAATTCATCAAGGGTCAAAATTAAGAGTCATGGGGTTTGACATTTCTATTGTCAAACCCATCCTCTTATAAAATATCCTGAGAAATAAATGGGGTGCGATTAACAGGTGTTTCAAGGGTTTCATCATTTGTTAATATTATTTTCTTTTTACTAACATTTGCATTTTTGTTTGGATTATTATTAGTGATTTTTATTACTTCTAACTATTAGTATTTAATATTATTAATTTTATTATTAACATTAATATTAATATGAGGTGATATTATTATTAATATTATCTAGGGTATTATTATAGAATTTGTATATATTATTATTAACTACTATTATTATTATTAATTATTATTATTATTAAGTTGTTAAAATAAAATAAATAAATAAAATAAATAAATAAAAAAACAAAAGATCCTAAAGACCAAAAAGGTGAACACGTTCTATGAGCATTCTATCAAAAATTTCCAAAACCAACTTGTTCCAAATCCTCAAAAATCTGCATAAAATTATTCTTCAATTTAATTTCAACCCTAAAAGACCCTAACTATAAAACTGAGGGGATTAGCAGTAAAAAGGGGACGATTTCTTGCGGAGAAAAACACAGTGAAGCTTCCAAATTTTGAAGAAGAGGCGAAATCGGTTCTGAAGATAGAAGGGAGTTCAAGACATTTTGAGGCTGCAAGCATATTCCCTGGACGCTTCCGAGACTATTCCAATCATCACCTTCAAACAACACGCCTGGAACCGTCCACAATAATTCACGGTTTGCCGTTTTCAAAATTGAATCGATTTGTTTAATTTGCATATGATAAATGAAATTTGATTATATATTCATGTTTCTGAGATTGAATTGAAGCTTTCCATGTGGTTTAATTTCTGTTTGAGTCCATGAATCAGTATTTGCCATTGTTAGGCTATGAAGGTTCAAAATTAGGACTTTGAGATTTAGCCCAAATTGGAAGAAACCGAAGCCACCATCGTGTTCAGAACATGATTTACAATCGATCCATGCTTTTAAAATTTATTTATTGGTGTTATTTTGTGAGATTCAATTTGCAGGGGTGGCCAAAAAGCTTCACGTATGTGCAGAAAAGCTCTCGCGAAGGAGAAAGCTGGGGCGCGGGTCTGTGCGTTTTGTTTTTTATTTTTATCATTCGTGGTGTGCTTATCTAGATCTTCACGCGTTAATTTATTAACAAGGAAAGCTAGCGCATGTGGTAA